>NC_091324.1:15793208-15825708 GCF_038502225.1 Cherax quadricarinatus | reverse complement strand
GCAGCAGTAGCAGCAAAGTCAAAAGTTTCTAGATGAAACTGTACCAACACCTGGTAAAGCCGGATTCGGATGGCTATCAAAAACGGCCTCCTTGACCTGGCAGTCATACCAAGGAAGTCCGGTTTCGTGCAGATGGTGGGAAGGGAAGAAGAGAACGCCATGAAACTAATCACAGGTGCATCAAACGCAGGTACGACTCTATGCGCGCGAGCCTGCGACGCGATGCGTGACTGTTACCTGTGATATTGTAGACACTTGACTAAATAGTAGTACCGACAAGATGTGGAAAGACACTCTTGTACAGTTCAGGACATTTATTAAAAGAAACGTTTGGTCATGAGCGGCTTCGTCATTCATGATGAAACAACTCAAAATGTTTCCTTTATTAATAAATGTCCCGATCTATATACAAGTGTCTTTTAATACTGTGGCACCCATGGTGGGGATCATCGTGGCATCCATAGTGGCGATCATCGTGGCACCCATGGTGGCGACCATCGTGGCACCCATGGTGGAGATCATCGTGGCACCCATGGTGGCGACCATCGTGGCACCCATGGTGGCGATCATCGTGGCACCCATGGTGGCGATCATCGTGGCACCCATGGTGGCGACCATCGTGGCACCCATGGCAGCAACCAACGTGGCATCAGTGGTGATGACCACCGCGTATAAGACAGTACGGGGAGGGAAGGGGGGGGAAGCAGCGATCAATACCACGCCGCCACCTACGCCTTCTCACCCTTGACCATTTACCGCACCTGTACCCCCCCTAACCCACCAGCTCCACTTACCTGCCCGACTTCCTGACTCACCTGCCCCTATTATACAGAACAGACTTAAGCACAGTGCTGATATATTCAATTTTGATAAAAAAATCCACAATCATTTGCTTTCTCTGCTACCTTATGATGGTTTCAGGGATCCTGCAGCCTCATCTCAAGCTTGATCAGTCGGGCTGTCGGTGCTGGCAGCACCAGTTCTACATAGGAGCCCACAGCCCGGCTCATCAAGAACAATTCCTTCTTGAAGAGTTAAGTACGTAATTTCCCTAATAACTGATGGGTATTAAAATAACATCGAAGTTTTATGTTCACTAAGCTCTTCCCTCAGTGTACTCTCTGCAAGACGTTATTTTCACGGAAGCTACTTTGACTACTACTCGCAAGGAATAATTTCAGTGTGCAGATTTGGAATCAGTACCACCAGTATTTTCCAGGTATATATTATGATATTTTTGTCTTGACTTCATTCTAATGACTATGTTTTAATGAACTTTATGTATTAAAAAAATAAGATGTTAATTAAAATAAAATGAGTACTGCTCTCCATACTTTCTCCAGATCTGTAATTCCGCCAGCCCTAAATAGGGCTGTCAGTGTAGAATAACATTCCAGTTTGCAGCGTACAATAATCATTAACAACATTATCACTGACTTAGTATCTCTTGTGCTGATGGTTCTGATGTCCAGTTTAAAAATATACTTATAAGTATGTTAATGACTAATGTGCTCTTTAAACCTAACATCTTCAGGTAATAGTTACGGCTGAGTCCCGTGCTTTCCTCGCCCTCTGTAGTGACAACTTCAACTGTGGTTTTAACTGTTTCTCCTAGTTTTATTTCTTTTTTTTTTCAATAGCTGCACTTTATCTTTGTTGAACATTAGAATGCTTTCTGTGGTCTAGCAGATTTAATTTACATGTGCTTCGTGCCTGTCCTGAATGATACCACACTCGTACACACTCTTGCCCTTACTCGACAATGCTTTGTTTTCCAACTTCACCTATCTTCATTCAACATTCACCTGTTCCCCCTCCCCCCCACACTGCACTTTCTTGTATTGTCTCCCTCACTTGGGTCACCTATTATTCATTTGCCTCCTCACAATTAATCTTCCTCTAATGCCTCCCTCACCTACCTCTACCCATGATTCTCCTACCTCCCCACACTTCATCTTACTGTAATGTCTCCCTTGCATGTGTTCACCCATCACTCACCTGCGTCTACATTCGACATTGACATATATTTACAAGTGTTAGGGAGGCAAGGTGTCAACCACCGCTCTAGACACTGGGGGGTGCAGGCTGGCCCGTCCCCGCCTCCCGTAAAACCGCCCCCACCTCCCTGCCTTGTTTACCTACGCTGCTGCCTCCCCTCACTTCCCTTCCTCCCCCCTTCTTTCTTTCCTTCCTTCCTTTCCCCTCCTACCGTCCTCTCTCTCTCTCTCTCAGTCTGTCTTCCTTACATTGCTTCGTTCCTCGTTTCTATTATTCCCTCTCTACAGTGTTCACGAGAGTCGGTCAAAAGTTTAGTAGTAGCTCGCCCCCACACCACATGTTCATGCATACACACAAACACCCACCACAGCCTTGCTCTGGCAACGAGGTACTCAACACAGGGGTAATGGCTACCGGGTGGCCGAACTCGCTCATACCAGAATCGATCGAGGATTTTCAAGGTCACTTCTCTAGACGGCCGCTGCGTCATCAGCGGCGGTGCGTCACTCAGGTGGTGACGCTGGCGCCACCGTCGTCCCTCCCTCCCACACACATGATGCACGCTATACGCCGCCAGTTCACAGCTATGTGAGGACTATGCTCGTACAATGGAAAAGTAATACATGGACGATATTACATTCTAGAACACAATAATATTGCGATATAATTAACTAAGATAAACTTCACTTACAATATTATGAAAAAATGAATCAAAACAATAACCAAGTACACAAAGCACTCAAAAAAGTGGAAGAGGAGACCGGCGGTAATAATATCAGTTATTGTTATATTCAAGAAACATCACAACTGCGAGAAAACAATAGGATGACTAACAAAAACTTTCAAGACAAAAAGATGCTAAGCCAATGATAATCTATACAACGATTATACTTGTTATACTCTTGTAGACAACCTCATTTATCGCTAGATTAACTGCAAACCTACTGGACTGAAATATTTCAAGCTGGACTACCTTTAGTCCATGTAAGATATATTTTACACTGAAGGCCATCAGCATATGTCCGAGGCCACCAAATCAGTTCCTGACCAGCCGGGCTGTGTTTCATACGTAGAACTGCATGAGGTCAGCAGTAAGAGCCTGGTTCATCAGACCTTGATCCACCGGGAAGCCTGTTCTGACCCCCCAAAAATATCCTACAGACTAACGCACGCCCGACGCCCCAAGGACAAACACTGAGGACACCAGCACAAACCTGAGACGACAACACCAGCTCGTATACTACACAATCACGCGAAGACCTTTTACCTTGACGTAATAATTGCCAGAAAAACAACTTTAGATCACTGTCAGGTGTAACCCCCCCTCCCAATCTCCCCATCCTGACAAACCGATTGACAACAGTCCAACGCCACAGTAATTGGCCAATTATTAGTGGCATGGTATCGGTGGTGTCTGCGGCGGCGACTGAGACCCACCTTAGTTGTTACAAGGAACCTCGACACGCTACAGTTTGTTTGTACAAGTGCCAGCTATCGTTCACTTGATCTGGCCTACTAAACCTTGGTTCCAACCCTCACACAGCCTGCCTGCCTGTCTGTCATCACCACATTCTCGCACCTCCAGTGATAAACGTTCAGATCTGAACGTTGCCTGTTTTTCCTCGGCCTCCACTTTCTCAAACGTATCGTAGCCGAATAGTTTTAATTCTTATTTGCTGTTAAATGTATGTTTTTATAGCTTTATGGATCCTATACTCAACCTAACCTAACCTGAGAATATAAGATTTAAAAAAAAAAAAGATGCGTTACAACTGAGCCTGAGTATAACGTTAAAAAATTATCGTAGTGAAAATGAGGATAAGCTGCTGTAACAGACATATAATTACCTAAATAATGATCAAAAAAATTTAAATTTAGTCACTAAAGTTCAAAAAATTGGTTATCTGAAATTTCGATTATAAAGATATGAACCAGTCATCCTGAATGATGTAATGGTAAACTAATAATGGTTTGTATCTTTATTGCTGAAACGTTTTGCCTACACAGTAGGCTTCTTCGGTCAAATACAGAGGCAGAAAGTGTAATAGTGAAATGAAAATGATGTAATCAGTCCTACCTTGGAGAAATAGTATTTGACATGGTCAGTCCCTCAATCTGGAGAAGAGTTCAGCTACATGGTCTGGAGCGATCTTGTTTTAGACTATGGACCTGAACTCTTCCCCAGGCTGAGACTGATCATGTCAAATATTATTTATCAGAGGTTTATGGACTGATTACATCATCTTCATTTCACCACTACACCTGCTGCCTCTAACTGAAGACGCCTACTGTGCAGGCGAAACATTTCAACGATAAAGATACCAATGTTGCATACGTATGTTACTCATCAACTTGTCGGTATGTTATACAATTTTCAACATAATGGTTACCTAATTCTCCAGTGTAATTTAGGATTGTTTACATATCACTGGTTTCAGTGATACGTCGCAGACCAGCTCTCTGATAAATTAGACATTAAATATTACTGGACTACGAACGATTAAAAAATGCACACGAAGACGAAGATAAGTGCATATCGAAGGTAAATATAGTTTCTTAAGGTGAACTAAGATAGTATCTCACACAAATTGGATACAGTAATTTTTACAAAGGACACAAACTAAATTATTTTTTGAAAGACTTTGATAATGGTATCAAACAGCTCAAAGAAGGCATGAGAAAGACGAAACAAAAAATTCATAATTTAAAGGAGGGTGCTGGAGATATATATACAACAAACAGGAAAGACTTGGAATCTGGGCCAACCACGCCTAAGCCTTTTCACCTCGTACCACCACATACCCCACTATTGAAAAGCAAGGGTGCCATGAGTACACTAAGTGCCATAAGTACAGCAAGTGCCATCAGCTTCCCATCATGCATAAAGAAATTACCAAAAGACTCCTGGCTGTCTTCAAGAGTAAACTGCACAGGTACCTCAAGTCAGTGTTCGATCAACTGGTTCGTACAATGGATTACGTGCGGACAGCAGTAACAACCTGGTCGATCAGGCCCTGATCTAGCGGAAGGCATGATCGAGGACCGGGCCGGAACAACCTCCAGGTAGGTTGATCCCTAAACCTACCCAAGTAAAACAAGCCACAAGACACTGAAAGCACAGAAAACAAGAAATACAAGTCTTACTTGTGATACATCTGTGAACGATTCTGAGGTCTTCTCTACCCTACCAGCCTTAGCTTTTGACCAATCTTCCGTAGTGAGCGCCTATTTTACCAAGTTGTTGCTGTTAGCGGCAGCTGGCCCACATTAATCACAGTCTGGTTGATCTGACAGCTGTAAGAGGTCGAGATCCAGTTTCTTCATGAAAACTTCTACATTTATTCTGGCAATATTTCTGGTATTTGCTGCAAGAAAGTTGAAGTCTCGGGCTACGAATGTTGACACATTGTTCTTGGAGACAAAACCCAGAGGCTTCACATGACATGTAAAGAAACTTGTTTATAACGTCACAGTAGTAAACAAGTGCAATGGACTGGCTGGAACAGCTCAAGATTTAAAAACCAGAGGCTACTGAGCACGTCAGTTAACATGGCTAAAAACCTGACCCAAGAGTTGCATCTCAACACCTGTAAGCTGTTACGTAATTACATACACTAAATACATCCCTTCACGCCTCGCAGTCTGTACTTGGCTCCTCCCAGACATACTGTGACACCACCTTCACAAACATTCGTGCTATTCTTGCGTCAAGGATATAAATAGTTATGTTGTGTGGGCCGCTCACAACAAGGAGGAACCCACCCGCCCCCCTACACCCCACCAGCCCATTTTCGCACTCCAGGGATAGACGCACACATCTGAACGGTTCCTGATTATTCTCAGATACTCGTTACCAAACTTTTTTAATTGACTTATTTGTGGTTTAATATGTACTTTCATAACTTTTCTAACCAAATCTGACCTAACTTAAAATGAAACCAGCATTTTAAAGTTTACAAGAAACGTTAAGAAACTGAACCTCTTAAATTAATTAGACATGGTCCCGTCGGCGATCCGAGAGATATTTCCCTAATATATAATTTGAAAACTATAAAGTTTTTCCCTAGCATGGATACTTGTTGATGGTCACAGGAGTCATTGCCTCCGCGGCCCGGTCCCAGACCAGGCCTCTTGGTTCATGGTCTAGTCACTTAGGAAGGTGGTGTTTGCATTAAGTAATCCAGTTAAGCACCACAGCCTGGCTGATCGGCAATTGCCTGTAGAAGTTTTCCTCCTGCAGACAGCTAAGGATGTGTTGGTTATTTCCCTTTATGTATGAAGATGTTGAAGTGTGAGTCCCCACTTACACGGAGACTTAACTCTTAGTTATTCTTCATGTGCAGTTTAAATGTCAAGTTATGAACACATTCAGAGTGTTGTGAAGTTGAAGACTTCAAGTTTCACAGGTCCCGTCATCCTCCTCGTCCTCTGACTCAAGGAAGAATGGGTTTAAGGGCTCAGGAATGAGCAGTCCTTAGTTGAGAGATACCGAGCAAATAGCAAAGGATATATTAGGATATTGTACAATCCATTTTTTTCCTTGCAAATACCCTTCCTTACTGGAAACGCCATATAGAAGGGACAATCGCTTACATCTGTTGACTCTCTCCCTGCCATTCTCACTGCAAAAGGTATAGATTTCCTTTTTCCAATCCAAGCACTGGCGAAGGTTCGTTGTTGCACAAGTACTGCATTATATGCACGGGACCCAGCTGTTGGACTCATCTCCAGTCTTACAGCCAAAATAAAAGTAACAGGCTTTTTTAACCATGGTAGTTATACCATGTTTTTGGAGGCAAAAGTAAATTATCCACAAAGGTTACTTGCACTGGTCATTCAATTACGAGATATTTTTGTCCAAATCTGACTGAAAAAAATCAGTGTCAAAACCCATTAAAAAGGATTTGATGCGTGTGCACTGTATGACTTCTGTGAATGAGTTGATGCAATCCAGCTGGTAGGGTGATGTAATACCTGAATTATGAGTGAATCATCCATTTTCAGCCATTAGAATTTCCAAAAAGCGAATAGTGCCCAAAATCAAAGTAAGCTGCACAATTGGTTGTTCATTCATTCATACAAATCTGCCCCCATCCCACCCTTATTAAGGAAAAAAAAAAACTTGAAAAAAAAGAGCTACCGTTGAAATATAGGAAATTGTATGTAGTTTTAAGGAATTTTACATAGTGATATTTCTGATATTTCTCCTGCCTTGAACTGAGCCGTCAACACAGAACAGTACTTTAAGCACGAAAGCACAAGCGATTTGAATTGTGTCAATAATGGAATAATTTCCCTTGTTCTGAAAGTTCGTGTGTTTTCCAGTGGGCAGTGGAGAACATGACATTCTATGGAGGTAAGTTCCAACTGCTTAGGTATGGAAAAAATGAACTCAAAAGGAACACTGTATACAGAACGAAAGGAACACGTGAAAGACTTGGGAATAATTACATCAGTTGACCTTTCTTTCAAAGAACAAAATAAGACAAAGGTCACGATAGCCAGGAGGATGACGGAGTGGGTAATGAGAACTTTCAAAACAAGGGAGATCAAGTCAATGGTGACACTTTTCAAATCGCTAGTACTCCCTCATTTGGAATATTGTTCAGTGTTGACGACCCCATTCAGGGTTGGAGAAATATAAGAGATGGAACAAATACAGAGATCTTTTACGGCCAGCATAAAATCAATAAAGCACTTAAATTGAAAATAAATGGTATAAAATACCGACACAATGGAAACATAAACACATATGCAGTTTAATGTGATCCTTATCGCCACAGAAGACAACACTCAATACCGAAGAATCCTGGAATCATCGCTTATCTCTATAACCAACAATTTCAACCAGAACAACGGCTTCTATAACATAGCTGAACCACTTGCCAAGAAACTTCTTCATCGCTATCCCACATAAGAACATAGAACACTGCAGAAGGTCTGCTCACAACTTATCCAATACCCCTGCCAAGCTACCCAAGATTTTAGACTCTATAACCCCACTCGGTAGATCATCAGATGCAGCACTCTCCACCTGACCTCAGCATTCTGAACCTGACTATAAATACTCACGTAGCCTCCACCCTTGAAAAAGCCCACTGTGTTGGGCGAAACGTTGTCAATAAAGGATCACATTAAACTGCATATGTGTTTATGTTTCCAAAGCACTTAAATTACTGGGAACGCCTAAATCTTAAATATGTACTCGCTGAATCGAAGATACATGATAATATATACCTGGAGAATACTCGAGGGCCTGGTCCCAAAGCAATATACTGCAGCGAGATATATAGGAGGATGTGCAAAATAAACCCAGTGAAAAGCAGGGGTGCGGTGGGCACAATGAGGGAACACTGTATCAACATCCCTGGCCCCATATTAATCAACACATTACCAGAAGATATCAGAAACACTGCTGAAACAAGTGTAGAAGTCTTCAAGAGGAAATTGGACAAGCATCTCCGCCTGGTGCCAGATCAACAAGGCTGTGATGCATCTGTCTGGTTAACCAGGTTAGCACCAGAGGAGCCTAGAAAGACTCTCGGAGCTCTTCAAAGGTATATTAAAGGTTGTAATTTTTCTGCTTTTCGCGACATTTAATTTACTGTATTCTTTAAAAGAAAGGCCAGCGACATTATTACATCCAAGTGTTTCACATATTCTCATTCGTTGTTTGGTGACGTTCTTTCATCTTGCATCTTTCATGCAAGCACACACTACAGTTAAGAGACCTCGGGCCTTTTCATTCCCCAGTCTGCAATTTCTCCTGCCTTAAAATGGGGTTGCAAATGTATCATTAAAAAGTATTATTTGCTCAGCATTTCTTATTTCAAAGCCATTTTTTATTCGTATATAGTTTCCCTTATAGCTGTGACACCACAAACACAAAACCATCAGCAACAGCATACCACTAGCACCACCACATCCACGCCTACCAACCACCGTTACCACTACATCCACATCTACCAACCACCGTTACCACTACATCCACATCTACCAACCACCGTTACCACTACATCCACATCTACCAACCACCGTTACCACTACATCCACATCTACCAACCACCGTTACCACCACATCTACACCTACCAACCACCTTTACCGCCACAACCACACCTACTAACCACCGTTACCACCACATTTACAAATACCAACCACCGTTACCACTACATCCACATCTACCAACCACCGTTACCACCACATCTACACCTACCAACCACCTTTACCGCCACAACCACACCTACTAACCACCGTTACCACCACATTTACAAATACCAACCACCGTTACCACTACATCCACATCTACCAACCACCGTTACCACCACATCTACACCTACTAACCACCTTTACCGCCACAACCACACCTACTAACCACCGTTACCACCACATTTACAAATACCAACCACCGTTACCACTACATCCACATCTACCAACCACCGTTACCACCACATCTACACCTACCAACCACCTTCACCACCACAACCACACCTACTAATCACCGTTACCACCACATTTACAAATACCAACCACCGTTACCACCACATCCACACCTACTAACCACCGTTACCACCACATCCACACCTACTAACCACCGTTACCATCACATCCACACCTACTAACCACGGTTACCATCACAGCCACACCTACTAACCCCCGTTACCACCACATCCACACCTAACCACCGTTACCAGCACATCCACACCTACCCACCACCGTTACCACTACATCCACACCTACCAACCACCGTTACCATCACATCCACACCTACTAACCACGGTTACCATCACAGACACACCTACTAACCACCGTTACCATCACATCCACACCTAACCACCGTTACCACCACAGCCACAGCACTGTCCAGTAGGAGTAGAGGAAGTAACTCAAGGTCGTCGTGCGTTAGACAGCAGAAAAAGAACCGGAGGACCCAAGGTTACTGTGACCACTTCCACTTATCACACTCACCTCTCCCACAACCACCCATCACTCTGCCCACGCACCTGTACCACAACCACTCATCACCCTTCCCATGCACCTGTACCACAACCACCCATCACCCTTCCCATGCACCTGTACCACAACCACCCATCACCCTTCCCATGCAACTGTACCACAACCACGCATCATCTAGAGTAAGTGTAAACGCACTAGGTCAAACACTAGAGAAAAACAATTAAAACATTTTTTAGAATATGTATGACTGGGCTGTGGAAGCTAAGCTTCACTAAAACAGAACGAGAGAAAAAAAAGAGAGGGGGGGACGCACCCCACTATAAGAGCCATGTGTACATTCTGCAGCTGTAATTGGTTCTCCTCTTTGTTCATACACACACATGGCACACTCACCAACCTCTGTACACCTACACATCACTAGCAAATTCGTGTTAGGAAATGTACGCTTGATAGCAATGCTCACTCACCCATCCCAAGCACCTCACTCACCCATCCCCAGCATCTCACTCACCCATCCCCAGCACCTCACTCACCCATCCCCAGCATCTCACTCACCCATCCCCAGCACCTCACTCACCCATCCCAAGCACCTCATTCACCCATCCCCAGCATCTCACCCATCCATCCCAAGCACCTCACTCACCCATCCCCAGCACCTCACTCACCCATCCCCAGCATCTCACTCACCCATCCCCAGCACCTCACTCACCCATCCCAAGCACCTCACTCACCCATCCCCAGCATCTCACCCATCCATCCCAAGCACCTCACTCACCCATCCCCAGCATCTCACTCACCCATCCCCAGCACCTCACTCACCCATCCTCAGCACCTCACCCATCCCAAGCGCCTCACTCACCCATCCCCAGCACCTCACTCACCCATCCCCAGCACCTCACTCACCCATCCCAAGCACCTCACTCACCCATCCCAAACACCTCACTCACCCAACCCAAGCACCTCACTCACCCATCCCCAGCATCTCACTCACCCATCCCCAGCACCTCACTCACCCATCCCAAGCACCTCATTCACCCATCCCCAGCATCTCACCCATCCATCCCAAGCACCTCACTCACCCATCCCCAGCACCTCACTCACCCATCCCCAGCATCTCACTCACCCATCCCCAGCACCTCACTCACCCATCCCAAGCACCTCACTCACCCATCCCCAGCATATCACCCATCCATCCCCAGCACCTCACTCACCCATCCCAAGCACCTCACTCACCCATCCCCAGCAGCTCACCCATCCATCCCAAGCACCTCACTCACCCATCCCCAGCATCTCACTCACCCATCCCCAGCACCTCACTCACCCATCCCCAGCACCTCACTCACCCATCCCCAGCACCTCACTCACCCATCCCCAGCACCTCACTCACCCATCCCAAGCACCTCACTCACCCATCCCAAACACCTCACTCACCCAACCCAAGCACCTCACTCACCCATCCCAAGCACCTCACTCACCCATTCCAAGCACCTCACCCATCCATCCCAAGCACCTCACTCACCCATCCCAAACACCTCACTCACCCATCCCAAGCACCTCACTCACCCATCCCATCCAGTTCCATCCCCAAACATCTTACTGCTTGGTGATTTCAACCTAAGGCATACAAAATGGAAGAATGTAGCAAATAATGTTATAGCTGAAACAATCCCCGGAGGAAGCGCAGATGAAAGGTCACACACACATGAGCTACTAAGTCTCTGCGAAAAACACACCTTAAGCCAACAGATAGTGGAGCCAACAAGACTAGAAAACACACTTGACCTTATCTTCACAAATAATGAAGACCTGATAAGAGACATAAGAATATCAAAAACAACTAATTCCGATCACAACCTAATCGAAGTCCAGACGTACATGCATAGGGGTACTGATCAGCAGAATGCATGTACCTGTGAAGGTGTCTTCACAAAATACAACTTTAACAACAAGAACATCAACTGGGACCAGGTAAACCATGTCCTAAACGAAACATGTTGGGAAGATGTCTTAAATGACATGGATCCAAACCAGTGCCTTGAAAGGATCAACTTCCTGGTAGCCGAAGCATGTTCTAGGCATATTCCCCTAAGAAAGAAGAAGAGCAGGAGTAAACTGGAGAGAAAAAGACGCTCCCTCTACAGAAGACGACGAAGAGTCACTGAGCTCCTCAGGAGTGCTAGAATATCTGATACACGAAAGGAGGCGCTGACCAGGGAAGTGGAAACTATCGAACTTAAGCTAAATGACTCTTACAGGAACCAGGAGAGGCAGGAGGAGCTTAAAGCTATTAGTGAAATTGAAAGAAATTCAAAATATTTCTTTTCATATGCCAAAAACAAGGCAAATACCACATCTAGTATCGGGCCCTTACTCAGACAGGATGGGACTTACACAGATGACAACAAGGAAATGAGTGAAATATTGAAATCCCAGTACGACTCTGTGTTTAGTGAACCACTAATCGGTCTGAGGATCGATGACCCAAATGATTTCTTCATGAGCCTCAAAACTCCGTAAATGTATGCCAGATTTCCGACATTACCCTAACTCCGATAGATTTTGAAAAAGCCATTGACAACATGCCTATGCACTCAGCCCCGGGCCCAGACTCGTGGAACTCTGTTTTCATTAAGAACTGTAAGAAACCCCTCTCGCATGCCCAAAGTACACTATGGAGGAGGAGCTTGGACATGGGTGAAATTCCACAACGGATATAGCCCCACTCCATAAAGGTGGCAGCAAAGCATTAGCTAAGAACTATAGACCAGTAGCTCTGACGTCCCTCATCATAACAATCTTTGAAAGAGTGCTAAGAAGCAGGATTGCAAATCACCTGGATTCCCAAAATCTGCACAATCCAGGGCAACATGGGTTCAGGGCAGGTCGCTCCTGCCTCTCACAACTACTGGATCACTATGACATGGCCTTGGATGCACTGGAAGAAAATCAGAATGCAGATGTAATATACAAAGACTTTGCAAAAGCATTTGACAAATGCGATCATGGCGTAATAGCCCATAAAATACGTGCTAAAGGAATAACTGGGAAAGTGGGGAGATGGATCTTCAACTTCCTAACAAACCGAACACAAAGAGTAGTGGTCAACAGAGTTAAATCGGAGGCTGCCATAGTGAAGAGCTCTGTTCCACAAGGCACAGTACTCGCCCCCATCTTATTCCTTATCCTCATATCAGACATAGAGATATACACCACAGCACCGTATCATCCTTTGCAGATGATACTAGGATCTGCATGAGGCTGTCATCTGCTGAGGACGCGGTTAACCTCCAAGAAGATATAAACAAAGTTTTCCAGTGGGCAACGGTAAACAATATGATGTTCAATGAGGACAAATTCCAACTACTCCGTTATGGAAAACTGGAGGAGATAATAACTAGAACAGAGTATACTACTGACTCCGGCTATACAATAGAGCGGAAAAATAATGTAAGGGACCTGGGAGTAGTAATGTCTGAGGATCTCACTTTCAAGGATCACAACAGTGCCACGATCGCACGTGCAAAGAAAATGATAGGATGGATAATGAGAGCTTTCAAAACGAGAGATGCCAAGCCAATGATGATCCTTTTCAAATCACTTGTTCTCTCTAGGCTGGAATACTGCTGCACATTAACATCTCCATTCAAAGCAGGTGAAATCGCAGATCTAGAGAGTGTACAGAGATCCTTTACTGCACGTATAAGTTCTGTCAAGCACCTTAACTACTGGGAAAGCTTGGAAGCACTTGACTTGTACTCGTTGGAACGCAGGAGGGAGAGATATATCATAATCTACACTTGGAAAATCTTGGAAGGAATGGTCCCAAATCTACACACAGAAATCACTACCTATGAAAGTAAAAGACTGGGCAGGCGATGCAAAATGCCCCCAATAAAAAGTAGGGGCGCCATTGGTACACTAAGGGAAAACACCATAAGTGTCCGGGGCCCAAAACTGTTCAACAGCCTCCCATCAAACATTAGGGGAATTGCCAATAAGCCCCTGGCTGCCTTCAAGAGAGAGCTGGACAGATACCTAAAGTCAGTGCCGGATCAGCCGGGCTGTGGCTCGTACGTTGGACTGCGTGCGGCCAGCAATAACAGCATAGTTGATCAGGCCCTGATCCACCGGGAGGCCTGGTCATGGACCGGGCCGCGGGGGCGATGATCCCCGGAATAACCTCCAGGTAACCTCCAGGTATCTGAAGCACCTCACCCACCTTTCCCAAGCACCTCACCCACTCATCCCAAGCACCTCACTCACCCATCCCAAGCACCTCACCCACCCATCCCAAACACATCACCCATCCCAAGAACCTCACCCACCCATCCCAAGCACCTCACCCACCCATCCCAAGCACCTCACCCACCCATCCCAAGCACCTCATCCACCCATCCCAAGCACGTCACCCACCCATCCCAAGCACCTCACTCACACATCCCCAGCATATCACCCACCCATCCCAAGCACCTCACTCACCCATCCGAAGCACCTCACCCATCCATCCCAAGCACCTCACCCACCTATCCCAAGCACCTTACCCACCCATCTCAAACACCTCACTCACCCATCCCAAGCACCTCACCCACCCATCACAAGCGCCTCACTCATCCCAAGCACCTCACCCACCCATCCCAAGCACCTCACTCACCCATCCCAAGCACCTCACCCACCCATCCCAAGCACCTCACCCACCCATCCCAAACACCTCACCCACCCATCCCAAGCGCTTCACCCACCTACCCCAAGCACCTCGCTCACCCATCCCAAGCACCTCACCCACCCATCCCAAGCACCTCACTCACCCATCCCAAGCACATCACTCACTCATCCCAAGCACCTCACCCACCCATCCCAAGAGCCTCACTCATCCATCCCAAGCGCCTCACCCACCCATCCCAAGCGCCTAACCCACCCATCCCAAGCGCCTAACCCACCCATACCAAGCCCCTCACACTCACCCATCCCAAGCATCTCGCCCACCCATCCCAAGCACCTCACCCATGCCAAGCACCTCACTCACCCATCCCAAGCACCTCACCCACCCATCCCAAGCACCTCTCTCATCCATCCCAAGCGCCTCACCCACCCACCCCAAGCGCCTCACCCACCCATCCCAAACCCCTAACTCACCCATCCCAAGCATCTCACCCATCCATCCCAAGCACTTCACCCACCCATCCCAAGCACCTCACTCATCCATCCCAAGCACCTCACCCACCCATCCATCCCAAGCACCTCACCCACCCATCCCAAGCACCTCACTCACCCATCCCAAGCACCTCACCCACGTATCCCAAGCACCTCACAAACTCATCCCAAGCACCTCACTCACCTATCCCAAGCACCCCACCCACCTATCCCAAGCACCTCACCCACCCATCCCAAGCACCTCACTCACCCATCCCAAGCACCTCAGCCACCCATCCCAAGCACCTCACTCACCCATCCCAAGCACCTCACAAACTCGTCCCAAGCACCTCAGCCACCCATCCCAAGCACCTCACCCACCTATCCCAAGCACCTCACCCACCTATCCCAAGCACCTCAGCCACCCATCCCAAGCACCTCACTCACCCATCCCAAGCACCTCACCCACCCATCCCAAGCACCTCACTCACCCATCCCGAGCACCTCACTCCCCCATCCCAAGCACCTCACCCACCCATCCCAAGCACCTCACTCACCCATCCCAAGCATCTCATCCACCCATCCCAAGCACCTCACTCACCCATCCAAAGCACCTCACTCACCCATCCCAAGCATCTCACCCACCCATCCCAAGCGCCTCACTCATCCCAAGCCCCACCCATCCCAAGCACCTCACCCACCCATCCCAAGCACTTCACTCACCCATCCCAAGCACCTCACCCACCCATCCCAAGCACCTCACCCACCCATCCCAAGCACCTCACTCATCCATTCCAAACACCTCACTCATCCATCCCAAGCACCTCACCCACCCATCCATCCCAAGCACCTCACCCACATATCCCAAGCACCTCACCCACTCATCCCAAGCACCTCACTCACCCATTCCAAGCACCTCACTCACCCATCCCAAGCGCCTCAGTCACCCATCCCAAGCACCTCACCCACCCATCCCAAGCACCTCAATCACCCATCCCAAGCACCTCAGTCACCCATCCCAAGCACGTCACCCATCCATCCCAAGCACCTCACTCATCCATCCCAAGCACCTCACTCACCCATCCCAAGTACCTCACCCACCCATCCCAAGCACTTCACTCACCCATCCCAAGCACCTCACCCACGCATCCCAAGCACCTCACTCATCCATCCCAAGCACCTCACTCATCCATCCCAAGCACCTCACCCACCCATCCATCCCAAGCACCTCATCCACCTATCCCAAGCACCTCACCCACTCATCCCAAGCACCTCACTCACCCATCCCAAGCACTTCACTCACCCATCCCAAGCACCTCACTCACCCATTCCAAGCACCTCACCCATCCATCCCAAGCACCTCACCCATCCATCCCAAGCACCTCACTCATCCATCCCAAGCACCTCACTCACCCATCCCAAGCACCTCACCCACTCATCTCAAGGACCTTAGCCACCCATCCCAACAACCTCACCCACTCATCTCAAGCACCTCACTCACTCATCTCAAGGACCTTACCCACCCATCCCAACAACCTCACCCACTCATCTCAAGCACCTCACCCACTCATCTCAAGGACCTTACCCACCCATCCCAACAACCTCACCCACTCATCTCAAGCACCTCACCCACTCATCTCAAGGACCTTACCCACCCATCCCAACAACCTCACCCAATCATCTCAAGCACCTCACCCACCTATCCGAACAACCTCACCCACTCATCTCAAGCACCTCACCCATCCATTACACCCGTCACAAAGATTTATGTATTAATGTTGGTAGAATTACAGAGAATATGTTAGGTACAAGGACACAAGTGCAACTAATTCGACAAAATGTCGTATTAGTTGCACTTGTGTCCTTTTACCTAACACAAGGATTTAAAACAGTACTAGCGACTGATATGCTAGAAGATCTGATAGCAGCAGACAGCTTGAAATAGCTTTAAAATTTGAAGAGCCCTTTGACCGTGTGGATCTTTCAGTACTCTTGGCAATAACAAAAACAATACAACAGATAAGAAAAAGACAAAATTCACGAAGAAAAACAATCGGCAGGAATAAAACAAAAAAGTCTATAAATGCTATCACATCAAGTAAAAAAAATAACCTGAATCAGTAAAAAAAAAAAACAATTGTTAATGTCAATAGATTGTCTTAAAAGTTCCCAGATCTATACAGGTACCTCAGTAATTATAAAAGCCACGCTGAAAGCGTAAACGTCTATACGTTGGGTAAGGAGTTAAAAATGTGATGAACAATCTGAGAGCAGTAACAGGGAAGATGTTCAAGTGGATACAATAATAGGTGGTGATAAGATATAAACATAAGAGTAGGAGATGTATGGAGAATTTGTGATACACGCAAAAGATCTACCCGTGGAAATTTAATTATACATGCCACTGTTTGTTGATTATGTCGTAGCAGCATAAATGAATCGTAGAATTCCATCGGCATATACGAAATAATACTTTCAGGAACTTTACCAAATAATGTGGGATACCATATATAACAGACGTTACGCTGGGTTTGTAGCACCAGACACAGACAGAGCTGTACTTGAAATAGTATATAAACTTCAGAAGATGTAAATGTTCACGATGATGATGATACTAGAACTAAAGCGATGGAGGGAGAGCACGCTGGAATATCAGTAAACCTACCAACCCTAGAATATGTCAACTATGGGAGACATGATCACATACAAAATATTCAGGGAAGTAATTAGAATAAGAAGAGACAGGCTGTTTGAGATACAAGACTAGGAACCCGAGACATACATGGTAACTAGAGCCGCAGACTAAGGATACCAAAGAATATACATGGTAACTAGAGCTGCAGTCTAAGGATACCAAGGAACATACATGTTAACTAGAGCAAACAGTGCCCCACTTGTGTGACTCTTACTAGGACAAATACCAAGTTGGAGAGCCAGAGCTAGAAACCTAAATAATGCAGAGTGGGGGCACGGGAGGGCAAGATGAGAGGAAAGGAGACGAGAGTACTGAAGGAAGACAGACGTTTAGAGCAAGTGGGAAGAGAGAGAAATTGTGTGAGAGGTAGACAGAAAAGGGTAATAGAGGGAGGGGGAGAGGGAGGGAAAGAAGGGAGAGGGAGGGCGGGGAGAGAGAGGGCGGGGAGAGAGAGAGGGGGGGAGGGAGGGGAAGAGGAGAGAGAGGAAGAGAAAGGGAGGAAAGGGAGGAAAGAGAGAGAGAGAGAGAGAGAGAGAGAGAGAGAGAGAGAGAGAGAGAGAGAGAGAGAGAGAGAGAGAGAGAGAGAGAGAGAGAGAGAGAGAGAGAATGCGTGTTGGGTAGAGGGAAAGGGGAGCAAGTGAACCCGGAAATTGTACTGCTTCCTGTAACAACTGCCAGATCAACCAGGTTATAATGACTTTGCAGGCGTACAAGCCGCTCAAAAGCCTGATAGATCAGGCACCAAGTAAAAAACGTTTGACTTCAGGCCGAGCGACCAGGGCAGAAGAACCCTGGAAATCTTTGACTGGTATGACAACGAGAGCTGACAAAGTGGATCCCCTCAAGTTGTCTGGTAAGCTTCATCAGTTCATCAGTGTACAACACGAGATACTTCTGTGACTGGCGTTTAGAGTACTACTCTGTAGCCCACCTTGAAGGCAAGGTTTTCTTAGCGACTTTTACGTTTTGCTAGTCTTTCCCTTTGCGACTCTTAGGGCAACTTAGCCATCACAACCTGGCTGAGCACGCAGAAATTTGATCGTTACCTCCTACTTCATATCTACCTTTATTTCGGCAATATTCCGTATGCTAGAAGAGGGTTGAAGAGTTACGATGTGCGCTGCACAATACATTCACAACGCTTCAATACGGTTACAGGAGTTTGCGCGCATTATCGATTCTTCGTCAGTACTACAGCAACACTAAATTCTAACTCAGGCATGTGGACTTCACTCAGAGAAACGTGACCAGCCAGCAGTATTTCAGAAATATAGTTTGAAAAGTGCCATAATTAGTGACCATCCTTCGCAGTTCTCATAATCTAGCAACATTTTAGCCTATTATTTCCCCTGTCAGCTCAAACGTCGTCTTTGTTAATGCTTCTAACAGTAGGTATGACATTAATATTTTTGGAACAGTGACCTGTTAACTTGGTTCAGTACAAGGGCATCACCGAACCTTCTATACTGGACTGAATTTACGTTATTCCCCTTTCCCGTATCCAAGCAAGGGAGCAGACATAAGGTATGAAAGTGGATGTAATAAAAAGAAAAAACTGACTTAAGCGCGTGATGAGTTAGTGCTCACGTATATGTGTGTGTGTGTGTGTGTGTGTGTGTGTGTGTGTGTGTGTGTGTGTGTGTGTGTGTGTGTGTGTGTGTGTGTGTGTGTGTGTGTGTGTGTGTGAGAGAGAGAGAGAGAGAGAGAATGGAAGATGGGAGTGGTCTACAAGTGATGTCATTTATACACACCATTCTCGTACTCTCACTCATCTTAACGCACTACAACTCACTACTGCGCAACCACTGCTCTCATTTACTACGCAACATTAGCTTAAGTTAATGTCGTGTAGTAGTAGTAGTAGTAAATGTCATCTCAGGAGTGTCATTGTTAACCACAGGTGTACAAGATACAAACTACACACTTAATATTTTACTGGCATGACCACCACCACCACCACCAGAATACCACACTCACCACACCTGCACTAACACACTCACGCGCAGCATGTAGGTCAGGACATTTATGTGGGGAGACTTTCAGAGGCACGTAAGTTCCCCCGTCTTCTAATAACATGTTCATTTTTTCACTATAATCTACTTTGACCATAATTACTATCGAATTTGCTTTCTCGGTTTGGTAAGGTGAAGTCCAGGATCCTTCTTTAATTCATGACATAACTTAACAAATCTTTGAGAACAACTGTGCCCCTTTAATACTCGAAGTAAATACAGCTTAAATAGCACAGGATAATGTCAGAAAAACTCAAAAGTTTCAGCCAGTCACAATAAAGAAGCATAAAGACGAAGACAAAGACGCATTGTTTACGGTAAAAATAAAGACAACATAGCCTGAGTTATTGCCACCCCAAACCTAGAATTTTATTAAGCTGTTATCCTTGGTAATATATGCTGAGGCCGTCGGCACCTGCAGGACAGTGCCTTAACTTTGGTTATTTGTACAAAGGGACTCTACAATGCGAAGCAAAACCCAGTTCAACATATGTAATATGTTCACCCAATAACCCGGGAGCTGCAGTGTTTAAACAAATTAATTTAGAATGTACGTAAACCTTCGAGTTGTATTACATAAACCAAATAAACAAACCAACACCAGTACTCCCTCCATCCTCGCTTATTAACAGGTAAGTTCTGTTTTCACTTGTTCTCTAGCAACTACGTGTCTTGTGTTAACCAGGTATGAAGATGGTACTTAGTCCCTGAGCAGTGTACAGTATATTGTTTTAGAAAGACACGTAAGCAAACACTAAAACATTTATTAGAAAACGTTTCGGTCCTGACACGCTGATCACATTTTATGTCCTCATCCCAATATGGGATTCTTCAGGTCACCATGAGTCACTCACACCTCACTCTCTGCCTATATATACTACTGTGATTAAGGTCCCAGGGCCGAAACGTTTTCTGTTTTAGCGTTTGCTTACGTGTCTTTCTAAACCAATTTGTCGGTATCTATTACCAAGGTTTATACCACAGTATATTGTAAACAAAGACATCAGAGTCTGTACACGCAACAGCTGTGTTTAATTAAAGAACATTTAATTGCATTCCGCAAGATTCATGACATCACACATTTTAAATAAGACAGTTCCCCGTGTCACAGGTCAAAACAGGTCAAGAAATGGTTGCAAGAGAATAATATCAATGTTATCCAGTGGCCAGGGAACAGCCCTTACTTGAATAACACAAAACAGTGCTTGACCGTAATGAGAGCTAGATTCTATTCGAAAAATATATTAGTATCACGCTTGATAGAGATAAAAACAAAATCTGGATTTAAGAAACTGAGTTACTTTAGAAATCTATGCCTAGCCACCTGAAACTGGTGATTATATCACATGAAAACATGACCAATTATTGAAGAATTATTTTTTTACCTATGTGACGGCAGCCCAACATCACTGGCAGCGTCTGTGCATACTGTGTTTAAATTCACGAGTTTTGTCACATTAGTCCCATGTACCTGCTGTTACATTTCTTACATGGTACCAAGAGGAATGCTCAAGTTATTCAACGAAAACAATACTGCACCACTTTAAAAATAAAATGGTATATTGGTACATACCCCAATAACACTCTGAACCTTCTTTTAAGAAGGATACAACAGTGTTGAAAGCTTGAAATCAATCAGAAGAGATTTTCTCGTTATTGTACGGGTGCCAAAATCAAGAGTGGTTTACAATATGTACAAATGATCAGAGAGCAGTTGCACATGTCAACAGTTACATGAAACTTTCCGGAGTTACAGTAAAGCAGTTTCGAAAAATTGAAGTTGGTACGATCAGGCGTTTTTAAGTTGTCCAGTTTAGGTACCGCTTCGCGGCAACATACAATTATACTACTAATAATGATAATTTTACACCTCTCTTATTATTATTACTAATTCTAAAGTACATTTATAGAAAACTTGACAATGTTTTGTTGATTCATCTGAGGTCCTCAAGACTTAAACACAACTGTGGTAATCGTATCTCATACCCACAGCCATGGCGGCCGGGAGAGCGCGGCAGTCAAGTACTCTCACGTGCTCTCTTCCCACAAGGTGCTTACCTAAGAGCCCAGGGGGATATTTTCCCTTTCGCCTAAATTAGCTCACACTCCTAGCCGGTGATATGGATTGGAACGTTTTATGAACATGGATTGTGCAGTGTAAAAAAATAAACATTGATAGTTTTAAATGCGTTGTCTACCTGTAGGGTGTCCCGAAGGTCAACGCCCCCGCGACGCAGTCCTTAACCAGGTCTTATATTTACTTTTTTTATGAGAGAAAAACGGTCACGACACCAGTAGGTTGGTATTGTGAGTGTAAATTTGCTATATAACGTAAGAAACGGAATGTGTTTAAAACGGTGAATAACCTCACGGTTCTATTCCTTTGTAAAAATTTAATAGAATCACCACCACTATCCAATAGGTACTTGAGTAACAAAAAAGAAAGGCACAGTACCGTGACTGGAACGATACACAAATAACCCGCCCATAGAAGAGAGGAGCCTACGACGACGTTTCGATCCGACTTGGACCATTTACAAAGTCACACTACCATCTCCTGCCTATATATACCCATCCTGCTCTCCTTTTCGTTAGTGTGACTTTGTAAATGGTCCAAGTCGGACCGAAACGTCGTCACAGGCTCCTCTCTTCTATGTGCAGGTTATTTGTGTATCGTTCCAGTCACGGTACTGTGCCTTTCTTTTTTGTTACTCAAGTACCTATTGGATAGTGGTGGTGATTCTATTAAATTTTTACAAAGGAATAGAACCGTGAGGTTATTCACCGTTTTAAACACATTCCGTTTCTTACGTTATATAGCAAATTTACACTCACAATACCAACCTACTGGTGTCGTGACCGTTTTTCTCTCATAAAAAAAGTAAATATAAGACCTGGTTAAGGACTGCGTCGCGGGGGCGTTGACCTTCGGGACACCCTACAGGTAGACAACGCATTTAAAACTATCAATGTTTATTTTTTTACACTGCACAATCCATGTTCATAAAACGTTCCAATCCATATCACCGGCTAGGAGTGTGAGCTAATTTAGGCGAAAGGGAAAATATCCCCCTGGGCTCTTAGGTAAGCACCTTGTGGGAAGAGAGCACGTGTGTGTACCTACACTTGCCAAACGTGGTACAGGCATACACTATACATAGTTTCGAGAACAGGTATAATTGAGCTCTGGGGGCCACGAATCCAAAGTCTGTCAACACGAAAAACAAGGCAATGAGTCGATCCAAGCAAGCAGAGAGAGAGAGAGAGAGAGAGAGAGAGAGAGAGAGAGAGAGAGAGAGAGAGAGAGAGAGAGAGAGAGAGAGAGAGAGAGAGAGAGAGAGAGAGAGAGAGAGAAAGCAACAACCTACCCCGCCCCCGCCAGCCTAAAATATAGAGCATGCGAGCGATGTGTGCCTCAGAATCCCATCCGCAAGGTCGTGTTTTTTTCCGTGAGGCGGAGAATGTGCAGGTAGGTGTGTGTGCGCGTGTGTGTGTGTGTGTGTGTTTGTGTGTGTGTGTGTGTGTGTGTGTGTGTGTGTGTGTGTGTGTGTGTGTGTGTGTGTGTGTGTGTGTGTGTGTGTGTGTGTGTACTCACTTAATTGTGGTTGCAGGGGTCGAGACTCAGCTCCTGGCCCCGCCTCTTCACTGATCGCTACTAGGTCCTCTCTCTCTCTCTCTCTGCTTCCTGAGCTGTATTATACCTCTTCTTAAAACTATGTATGGTTCCTGCCTCTACTACTTCAATTGCTAGGCTATTCCACTTCCTGACAACTCTATGACTGAAGAAATACTTCCTAACGTCCCTGTGACTCGTCTGAGTCTTCAGCTTCCAGTTGTGACCCCTTGTCCCTGTGTCCCCTCTCTGGAACATCCTATCTCTGTCCACCTTGTCTATTCCCCGCAGTATCCTGTATGTCGTTATCATGTCTCCCCTGACCCTTCTGTCCTCCAGTGTCGTCAGTCCGATTTCCCTCAACCTTTCCTCGTTCGACATTCCCCTGAGCTCTGGGACTAGCCTTGTTGCAAACCTTTGTACTTTCTCTAACTTCTTGACGTGCTTGACCAGGTGTGGGTTCCAGACTGGTGCTGCATACTCCAGTATGGGCCTAACATACACAGTGTACAGTGTCTTGAACGATTCCTTATTAAGGTATCGGAATGCTATTCTCAGGTTTGCCAGGCGCCCGTATGCTGCAGCAGTTATTTGGTTGATGTGTGCCTCCGGTGATGTGCTCGGTGTTATGGTCACCCCAAGGTCTTTCTCCCTGAGTGAGGTCTGTAGTCTTTGTCCACCTAGCCTATACTCTGTCTGCGGTCTTCTTTGCCCCTCCCCAATCTTCATGACTTTGCATTTGGCTGGATTGAATTCGAGAAGCCAGTTACTGGACCACATGTCCAGCCTGTCCAGGTCTCTTTGCAGTCCTGCCTCATCCTCATCCGATTTAATTCTTCTCATCAACTTCATATCATCTGCGAACAGGGACACTTCAGAGTCTATTCCTTCCATCATGTCGTTCGCATATATCAAAAATAGCACTGGTCCTAGAACTGACCCCTGTGGGACCCCGCTCGTCACAGGCGCCCACTGTGATACCTCTTTACGTACCATGACTCGTTGCTGCCTCCCTGTCAGGTATTCCATTATCCATTGCAGTGCCCTCCCTGTTACATGCGCCTGATCTTCCAGCTTCTGCACTAATCTCTTGTGGGGAACTGTGTCAAAGACCTTCCTGCAGTCTAGGAAAACGCAATCTACCCACCCCTCTCTCTCGTGTCTTACTTCTGTTACCTTGTCATAAAACTCCAGGAGGTTTGTGATACACGATTTGCCTTCCATGAACCGATGCTGGTTTTCATTTATAATCTTGTTCCTTTCCAGGTGTTCAACCACTCTCCTCCTGATAATCTTCTCCATGACTTTGCACACAATACATGTCAGAGACACAGGTATGTAGTTTAGCGCCTCGTTTCTGTTTCCTTTCTTAAATATGGGGACTACATTAGCTGTCTTCCATTTCTCAGGTAGTTGCCCAGTTTCAAGGGATGTGTTGAAGATTGTGGTTAGAGGCACGCACAGCATCTCTGCTCCTTCTCTAAGGACCCATGGGGAGATGTCCGGTCCCATCGCCTTTGAGGTGTCAAGGTCACTTAGGAGTTTCTTCACCTCCTCCTCGGTTGTTCATATGTCATCCAACACTTGTTGGTATATTCCCTCTTGATGTTCCCTTCTGTGCTGTCTTCCCACAGCCCTTCCTGTCCTACTGTAAAAACTTCCTTAAATCTCCTGTTCAGCTCCTCACATACCTCCTGATCATTTCTTGTGAGTTCTCCACCTTCTGTCCTTAATCTGATCACCTGGTCTTTGACTGTTGTCTTCCTTCTGATGTGGCTATACAATAGTTTCGGGTCAGTCTTGATTCTCGATGCTATGTCATTTTCATACTGTCGCTGGCCCTCCCTCCTTACCTGTGCATACTCATTCCTGGCTCTGCGACTGATCTCCCTATTTTCGTGTGTTCTCTGTCTTCTGTACTTTTTCCATTCTCTATTGCACTTCGTTTTTGCCTCCTTACACCGTCGGGTAAACCAGGGGCTCGTTCTGGTCTTCCCGTTGTTACTGTTGTCCTTGGGAATAAACCTTTCCACTGCCTCCTTGCATTTTGTTGTTACATATTCCATCATTTCATTTACTGGTTTTCCTGCCAGTTCTCTGTCCCACTGGACCTCCCGCAGGAAGTTCTTCAACCCTATGTAGTCCCCTCTTTTATAGTCAGGCTTTTCCCATTCAACTCCTGTTATTCTCTCCACTTGCAGCTCTATTATGTATTCAAAGCACAGAACCACGTGGTCACTAGCTCCTAGGGGACTCTCATACTTGATGTCCTCAATGTCTGAGCTGCCCAGGGTGAACACAAGGTCCAATCTTGCTGGTTCATCCTCCCCTCTCACTCTGGTAGTGTCCTTAACATGGTGGTGCATGAGGTTTTCAAGCACCACGTCCAACATCCTGGCTCTCCATGTTTCGGGACCCCCATGTGGCTCCAGGTTTTCCCAGTCAATCTCCCTGTGGTTGAAATCCCCCATAACCAGCAACTTTGTTCTGCTGGAGTGAGCTCTTCTTGTCACCTCAGCAAGTGTGTCCACCATTGCTCTGTTGCTCTCTTCATATTCCTCTCTTGGCCTCCTGCAGTTCTGTGGTGGATTATACATCACTGCAATGACCACTCTGTGTTCCCCAGACTGAAGTGTACCTACTATGTAGTCTCTTTCTCCCGTCTCATCTATGCCTTCCATTTTCTCGAATTTCCATCTGTTTTTTTAGGAGCAGAGCAACCCCACCTCCCCCTCTGCCCCTTCTATCTTTCCTCATGATCTGGTATCCTGGTGGGAAGTTTGCATCTGTTGTCTCTGTGAGTTTTGTTTCTGTAACTGCTATGATGTCTGGGGACTTCTCATTGATTCTTTCTTGCCATTCCTCATGTTTATTCGTTAATCCGTCTGCATTTGTGTACCAAACCTTCAACTTCTGTTCTAATACTGTAACTGTGGTGCGGGGGGTGGGAACAGAGGGATCAGTGTGTGATGGTTGGTTTGGATTGTTCAGTTGCCTTGGGGGTGTCGTGGCTGGAGTCCTTCTGCAGGTGTTTCTGGGGGGTGTGCTTGTCCTTCCATTTGATCCTGGGTTATTCTGCTCTCCATTTTCATTTCCTCCCATTTCTCCTTTCGTTTTTGAACTCTCTCTTTCATCACCTTCCTTTCGTCCTGTGTTCTGTCTCGATCGAGGTACACACTCCGGAACTCCTGCTTGCCTTTCAGCTGTGCTTTCTCCTGCAGGATCATGGTTCGGGTTGATTCTGCCTTGAAAATTACTTTGAGAGGCCGATTCCTTTTCTTTGTGAACCACCCGATTCTCCGAAAATTTGCCACCTGGGTCATGTCCCCCTCGCCTATCACCTTCATGATGTCTTCAATCGCTTTTTTCTCCTCCTGCTTTCTTTCATCATAAGTTTCCCCTTCAGCTTCGTCTAGCCCATAGACAAACACGGATCTCTCCCTTTCCACCTCCCACTGTGACTCCCATTGCATCCTCTGTGTTTTAGTTCCTTCCTGTGGAGTGTTCCTTCCTTCAGTCCCTTCCCTAGTTATGGCCCCTATGCTTCTTGGTTTGTCCTTCCTGCTCACCTGTTCCTAGCCCCCACAGGTATTTGGTATGGTCCCTGCACATGTCCTAGTTCCTTCAATGTCTTCCAACCTCTCATTCTGTCCTAGTGTGCTCCCTGTCTTTGTTTTGGCCCCATGTGGGTTTGACAGGACCTCTGCATACAGTTTAGTTTCCATGCTCCCTTCAGACCTGTTGACTGTGTCTGATGTAGCCGTTGTGTGTGTGTGTGTGTGTGTGTGTGTGTGTGTGTGTGTGTGTGTGTGTGTGTGTGTGTGTGTGTGTGTGTGTGTGTGTGTGTGTGTGTGTGTGCGCGCGCGCGCGCGTCTGTGTGAGTGCCTATGTCTGAGTGAGTGCCTGTGTGTGTGTGTGTGTGTGTGTGTGTGTGTGTGTGTGTGTGTGTGTGTGTGTGTGTGTGTGTGTGTGTGTGTGATTAGGTCTGTGTGTGTTTCAGGTGTTTTCTTACTCGCTCAGCCCGGCCCAGGTCTTCCTGTTGATTACTTGGTCGACCAGGCTGCTGCTGTTGGCGGGGGATGACAGCCTGGTTTATTTGGTACATCGCGAAGGTATGGATTCAGTTTCTTCTTGAAAATTTCTACACTTGTTTCTGCAATATTTCTGATATCTGCTGGTAGATGGCTGGAAATTCTATGCCCAGAAACAAACAGTAGTCACACGGGCAGTTTTATGTAGTTTGAGGTGAGGGCACTTTTATTACAATAACTGTTGGACACGTCTCAATATTAAAATAAAATACAGTGTTCGCTAATTTTAGTATTAACAAAACTAGGTACACCCACTATGTATGATCCAGTACATTAAGGGAACAGCAGCTATGTTTGTATATGAAGAGGGATGAGGGGTGAGGTGATGGATGGGTCGATATAAGTGCTGGCTAACAGAAGCAGGTGGTGATGTGTGTGTGTAGCAGTCTGCTGCCATGACAAGGTACTGGGACAAACAGTGGCGGTTACATCACTGAGCGGGTAGGAGATATCTGAGTGACAGAGGAGGCTGAGACTGCTGGTGCTGGAGAATGACAGCTTATGATCAACATGAAGTTAAGGGCCTCCTGGCAAGTAATATTGACGAGAATGGCATGTGAGAGTTGTTGATGCTCACAATGACGGCTCCTGCATGAAGGCCACTACGCTGCCTCAGGGTATGGATGTTGCAGCCACCTCTACCATTAACCATCTGTGGCACCCATGTTTACACATCCCACCCTCCACTACCTGGTGACCTCGTGCACCCATCCAGTGCGTCCACACACACCTACCTTTCGTTAGTTCCCAGAGTTTTTCTATTCCCAGAGTCCGGCCTTGGGCTAGGCGAGCCTGGCCCAAGGCCAGGCTCATAGAGTAGAGAAACTTTCGAAAGTCATCAAAGGTATATCAAAGGTATAAGGCTCGTCTGGTGCTTGCCTAGACAACCAAGCTGTTGCTGCTCGCCCACATATCCATCACAGTCTGGTTGATCTGACACCTGGTTAAGATACTTATCCATTTTCTTCTTGAAAACTTCTACCCTTGTCCCAGCAGTGTTTCTGATAACTTCTGATAAGATGCCCATTCAACCCTCGCAACCATACACCTCCCTCACTACACAACAGATTCCGTTCAACTTTTACAACCAGGCCACCATTCGTTGTACTGCGTGCGACCAGCAACAGGGAGGCCTGGCCTCGGACAGGGCCGCGAGGGGCAGTGACCCCCGAAATCATTTCCAGGTAGGTCGACCCTTCCTCACAACTCTCACTTCTTCCTCAACATACGGACAACGAGTAAGCCAGCGGTGACTGCTGCCACTATCAATGAAGGGGTTATAACAAGAATCTGTGTGAGGTGACTAGCCCTGACGGATGAACTAGCAAACAACTTGCTCATGCCAATACTGCAGATACCACATTCTTCCATAATAAAGTAAGGTGAAGTATTCTACCAGTGTGTAGCCTGAAGCCACAGTGAGTGTCCACTTGTTGAGGTCACAGTTAACACACACAAGTGTATCCATTAATTTGTATATATTAGAACAACAGTGTCGCGAGGAGGAAGGCGGACACATTAAGTCAGAGGAGCCATGCTAACGACTTCTGGTGCTGATGAAGTTACTTCCAGGTGCTAATGAAGCTACTTCCAGGTGCTGCTAGTGCTGAAGCTACATCCAGGTGTTGCTGGTGCTGATGAGGCTACTTCCAGGTGTTGCTGGTGTTGATGAAGCTACTTCCAGGAGTTGCTGGTGCTGATTAATCTACTTCCAGGTGCTACTGGTGCTGATGAAGCTACTTCCAGGTGTTGCTGGTGCTGAAGCTACTTCCAGGTGCTGCTGGTGAAGCTAGTTCCAGGTGCTGCTGATGAAGCTAGTTCCAGGTGCTACTGATGCTGATGAAGCTACTTCCAGGAGTTGCTGGTGCTGATGAAGCTAATTCCAGGTGTTGCTGATGCTGATGAAGCTACTTCTAGAAGTTGCTGGTGCTGATGAAGCTACTTCCAGTTGTTGGTGCTGATGAAGCTACTTCCAGGTGCTGCTGATGAAGCTACATCCAGGTGCTGCTGAAGCTAGTTCCAAGTGCTGCTGATGCTGAAACTACTTCCAGGAGTTGCTGGTGCCGATGAAGCTAATTCCAGGTGTTGCTGATGCTGATGAAGCTACTTCCAGAAGTTGCTGGTGCTGATGAAGCTACTTCCAGGTGTTGCTAATGCTGATGAAGCTACTTCCAGGAGTTGCTGATGCTGATGAAGCTACTTCCAGGAGTCGCTGGTGCTGATGAAGCTACTTCCAGGAGCTGCTGGTGCTGATGAAGCTACTTTCAGGTGTTGCTGGTGCTGAAGAAGCTACTTCCAGGTGTTGCTGGTGCTGATGAAGCTACTTCCAGGTGTTGCTGGTGCTGAAGAAGCTACTTCCAGGTGTTGCTGGTGGTGATGAAGCTACTTCCAGGTACTGCTGATGCTGATGAAGCTACTTCCAGGTGTTGCTGGTGCTGAAGAAGCTACTTCCAGGTGTTGCTGGTGCTGAAGAAGCTACTTCCAGGTACTGCTGGTGCTGATGAAGCTACTTCCAGGTACTGCTGGTGCTGATGATGCTACTTCCAGGTACTGCTGGTGCTGAAGCTACTTCCAGGTGTTGCTCGTGCTGATGAAGCTACTTCCAGGTACTGCTGGTACTGATGAAGCTACTTCCAGGTACTGCTGGTGCTGATGAAGCTACTTCCAGGTGTTGCTGGTGCTGAAGCTACTTCCAGGCACTGCTGGTACTGATGAAGCTACTTCCAGGTACTGCTGGTGCTGATGAAGCTACTTGCAGATGTTGCTGGTGCTGATGAAGCTACTTCCAGGTACTGCTGGTGCTGATGAAGCTACTTCCAGGTGTTGCTGGCGCTGAAACTACTTCCAGGTACTGCTGGTGCTGAAGCTACTTGCAGATGTTGCTGATGAAGCTATTTCCAGGTACTGCTGGTGCTGATGAAGCTACTTCCAGGTGTTGCTGGTGCTGAAGCTACTTCCAGGTACTGCTGGTGCTGAAGCTACTTGCAGATGTTGCTGATGAAGCTATTTCCAGGTACTGCTGGTGCTGATGAAGCTACTTCCAGGTGTTGCTGGTGCTGAAACTACTTCCAGGTACTGCTGGTGCTGAAGCTACTTGCAGATGTTGCTGATGAAGCTATTTCCAGGTACTGCTGGTGCTGATGAAGCTACTTCCAGGTGTTGCTGGTGCTGAAACTACTTCCAGGTACTGCTGGTGCTGAAGCTACTTGAAGATGTTGCTGATGAAGCTACTTCCAGGTACTGCTGGTGCTGATGAAGCTACTTCCAGGTGTTGCTGGTGCTGAAGCTACTTCCAGGTACTGGTGCTGATGAAGCTACTTCCAGGTACTGCTGGTGCTGATGAAGCTACTTCCAGGTGTTGCTGGTGCTGAAACTACTTCCAGGTACTGCTGGTGCTGAAGCTACTTGAAGATGTTGCTGATGAAGCTACTCCAGGTACTGCTGGTGCTGATGAAGCTACTTCCAGGTATTGCTGGTTCTGATGAAGCTACTTCCAGGCACTGCTGGTGCTGATGAAGCTACTTCCAAGTGTTGCTGGTGCTGAAGCTACTTCCAGGTACTGGTGCTGATGAAGCTACTTCCAGGTACTGCTGGTACTGATGAAGCTACTCCAGGTACTGCTGGTGCTGATGAAGCTACTTCCAGGTACTGCTGGTTCTGATGAAGCTACTTCCAGGTACTGCTGGTTCTGATGAAGCTACTTCCAGGTACTGCTGGTTCTGATGAAGCTACTTCCAGGTACTGCTGGTTCTGATGAAGCTACTTCCAGGTACTGCTGGTGCTGATGAAGCTACTTCCAGGTACTGCTAGTTCTGATGAAGCTACTTCCAGCTGCCAGCCTGCCTCTATCTGCATTATTTTCTTCAACAATTCACTGATCTCAACTGTTGCTCAATTATTACTGCAAAATCGACTAAGATTTAATATTTGCTATTTCGGTTTAGGTTAGATTAACTTATATTAACCGGTATATCACAGATACCTATATTTACGCATGACTGACCAACAATAACGAATTAAAAAAGAATCTGTGACTTACGTATGGCAGCGCGAGACAAGTGGTCATATCTTAATGCGTGCCCGCTCCCCCTCCAAGGCTAAGGCAGCTGGATACTGGGTTGGTACATAAGCCACCTTCCATGCCGAACTACAAATTGCAATAGCATGCTTGATCAAAGTTAAATCACCAACCAGAATAAGTCTCTGATCATATGTCAACAGTGTACTACTTATATACATGTGCCCTAAATCTTTTACCGGCAGGCTCCCTAGCCAAGCCTTGAGTCACGTTACTCCCGCAGGCTTCTCCCTCACTTCCAAGTAGGCCGAACAGACTAACAGGTTGTGCCTTTCCACGCTTACTGAAAATACACCATAACAGTTGTTTCCTTCCATCATTATTCATCCAAGACCCCCTACTAACATATACAATGAACTATCCAAACAATCTATCCACTACCACTTCCACCACCTCTGGCTGCCTTCAAGGAGGAGTTAGATACCTAAAGTCGGTACCCGATCAGCCGGGCTGACTACGTGCGGCCAGCAGTAACAGCCTGGCTGATCAGGCCCTGATCCACCGGGAGGCCTAGTCAAGGACTGGGTCGCGGGGGGGGGGGGTTGACCCTCGGAACACCGTCCAGACAGGAAGGTAGGTATCCACCGTTTCACACTGATCAAAAGCAAAGTCTCACTACAGGTCGGACTGGGATAGTAAAAATTACCAGAGAAATCTGTCACCGAGTGTGACAGATGAGACTACTACTGCTCATGGTGCTCACGCCCCCTTGTGCTCCGCTTCCTTCACACCTCAAAGTTACCTCAAGATAACTGGAGATCAATGCCCTCCCCACAAGTAACCTGCTACCAGATCAAGTCTCCTCCATCATGGTGTTGGTGCTCGTTGCACGCAGTCGCCATCAGCAACAGTCTGGTTGACCAAACAGTAGACAAGCCTGGCCCAGAGCCTGCCGCCCGGGGTAGGAAAAGACACTAAACTCGTCAAAG
>NC_091324.1:15778208-15790708 GCF_038502225.1 Cherax quadricarinatus | reverse complement strand
AGCGCTTGGAATTTCTCTATTCTTTCAGAGTGGTTGTTTTGCACACACACACACACACACACACACACACACACACACACACACACACACACACACACACATATATATATATATATATATATATATATATATATATATATATATATATATATATATATATATACATACGAATGACGTAATTATAGTTTAATATTTCTATAATAATACCAATGTTTTGAAAAGATAACAAGACACACTGGGATCCTCAGTACAGTCCTTGTGCTGACGAGAATCCAGTGTTGGCATTAAAGTATTCAATTCTATTTTTTCTCTCTATTTTCAAAATAAAAGTTTCTCGAGTGCTGTTGTACAGGTTTATGTAAGTTATTTTAACCTAAACTGACATATAAGCTAACTCAAAATAAACAAAATACTATTTCTAAGTATACTTTGAAAATTAACATAAGGAAATAAACGAAGTAAAATGATAACTGGAGTAAAAAGTAAGTCTGAACAAGAGAGTACAAACGGCAGACGACACTGGGCTCCTGGAAGGGTACAAACTAACAAGCAGCCACACCCAGCCACGATCAGTATTCATCACTTGGCGGTACCTGGTGCTCTCTGCTACCTAGCTTCACCTCCCTACCTTTATATCTTTACCTTTGATGAGTTTCGAGTTTTTCCTACTCGCTAAGCCCTGCCTTGGATTAGGTTCTTCTGGTGCTTGCCTGGTCAACCAGGCTGTTATTGTTAGCGGCCTGCTGGCCCACATATCCATCTCAGCCTGGTTAATCTGGCACTTGGTGGAAGTATTTGTCCATTTACCTCTTGAAGACTTCCACACTTGTCCCTGCAGTGCTTGATATTTTCTGGTAAGATGCTAAATAGTCTGGGACCACGGATGATGATGCAATGTTCATTTACTGGTGTCCATGACGCAAGTGCCTTTCAATGCGTTTCTTTTACACTTCCTCCCATCTCTCTCACTCCAGTATGTCATGGAAGTGCAGACTTGGGACAAGGCCCTCAAGTACTTTCCACGTATATATTAGCATATCTCTCTTCCGCTCCACTGAGTACATATTTAGGGCTCTGAGGCGTTCCCGATAATTTAAATACTGTATTGGCTCCATGCGGGCCGTAAATGATCTCTGTATCTGTTCCAGCTCTGATCTCTTCCTTACCCTGAATGAGGCCGTCAACACTGAACAATATTCTAAACGAGAGAGCACAATGTCACCAATAGCGCTATTTCCCTTGTTTTCAAAGTTCTCATTATCCACCCAATCATTTTCGTGTCTGTTGTGTCATTTGCCTTACTATCTTCTTTGACAGAAAAATCAGCCAACATAATTACTTCTAGATCTTTCACAAGTTCCTTTCTTGCCATTTGATGATCATTCTGGGTTTTATAAACAGTGTCCCTTTTGAGTTAATTTTTTTTCCAAATCAAAGCAGATGGAACTTATCACCATTGATCGTCATATTGTTCTCAAATGCCCGCTTGAAAACCTTGCTTATATCTTTCTTCATTTTTTATCTTCTACCTAGGTGAATTTCATGCTTATTGTGATATCCACAAATGATATGAAACTGTGGTGGGTGTTATCTGTCTGCTATGAAGATAAGAAACAGAAGAGGCACCAGGACAGTGCCTTCAGGTACCGAGCTAATGCTGCATTTTTGCTCTTTTTACTGTGTTCCATCTCTCAGAAAGTTAAAAATCGACTTGCCTACCTTCCCAGTTATGCCTATATCCCTCATTCTGTGTGAAATCACTCCATGATTACATTTATTTAACGCCGTGGTAAAATCCATGTATACCACATCTGCATCTTGATTTTTTCCCAACGCTTCCGTAATTCTTCCACTAATAGTTTAGCAGTTGTGACAAGCGTGACCTCCCAGCTCTAAAGCCATGCTGGTTTGGGTTGTGCAGATTGTGCTGTTCTATAAAATTTGTAAGTTGAAATCTCATCACTTTTTCGAAGACTTATGATATGGGATGTTCGGGTTCCTGATCTGTAATTTTTGACTAGCACTCTACTGCCTCCTTTATGCAAAGAAGCTATATTCGCACTCTTTAAGGTCTCTGGTATTTCACCTAGACACAAACTTTTTCCAAAGGATACTGAGTGCTCGTACTAACGGCACTGCACTTTTTTATAAATAAGGAATTCCACGAATCCAGTCCGGGTGCTGAATGAGAGGGTATGTTTTATATTTCTTTTTCTGAATTCAATGGGGCTAGTGCTAATGTCAGTTATTTGGTCTGCATGGCCTTCAGATGATATGAAAAAAACATTCTCCACACTGCTTTCATTTAGTGGGTTGCTGAACACAGACTCGTTTTGGTCTTTTAGGATTTCGCTCATTTCTTGTTCATCGTCCGTGACTGAACCTCCTGTGATTAATGGCCTAATTCTACAAGTAGTTATTTGCTTGGGTATTGCATATGTATAAAAATTGTTGAAATTTCTTGCAATATCGTCGATAGCTTTTTGCTTCCTTTGTGCTGCTTCTGTCTGGTATGACAGCTTAAGTTTGTGCTGTATCTCAGTAATCTCTTGGTTAAGATTCACAGTTTTAAGCAAATGGTAACCATTTTCTCCTCATATGTACATTTTTCTAGGCTCCTCCTATACCCGATCTTCTAGGTTTTCTCAATTGCACACATTTAATGCAGACCTTGTACACTTCTGTGTTCAGCTTTTCCAGGCACTGGTAAGGATTTAAAGGTGCTCATGAGTTTTTCCCATGCTCTTGGATTATGATAATGAGTGAGACCTGAAAGTAAACATTATAATGAATCTGCCACTTGTAGAGAATATAAGGAGACCTTCAGTAACTCCAACAAGGATTCCTTCAGATAAATTATCACAGCATATATGTACAGCCAAATTTTGGGTATGTAGAACCAATGTAGAACCCACACCATCTAGGCAAATCTATTTCGATGAAGTCTCGAGGCAAACCTCTAGAAAGGTATTGAGGCTGTAGGTACAGTATTTTGTTCGTCAGGACAGAAAACCTGTACGTGTGTTATAATCATTTCATGATTAAGAAACCGCTGGCTCGCTGTTGCTAGGTTTTCCACTCCATATAAAAAATAAAGGATCACCACGAAGGATTATTGCAAGATTACTACAAGAGGTAGAGTTCACATCACTAACAGCCTGACTGGTTACTGAGATATACTTGAGACTGGCTTCGAGGGCTCTTCTACCCTCGCAGCCACCTGAGGCTGCTGAATACCTAGTCAACCAGGCTGTTGCTATCAGCGGCCTGCAGGCCCACTAACCTGGAGCCACCATAATCAGGCTGATCAGGCACTTACAGAAGACAGTGGCTCTGTTTCCTCTTGCAAACTTCCATCTCTGTTCCAGCAATATTTCTTATATCCAAATAGTCTTGGACCACGAATACTGACACAGTTTTCTCTCACTGTGCCTTTCGTACCCTTGATTTTCATTGGGTTTATTCTACATTTCGTCCACATGAGCACCGACTACGGTGCTCTTCGCACCAATTCCAAGGTTGAGGGACTGATTACCTTATTTTCTGTATATAGTTCTACTGTCTTCAAGTTATGTCCTGGAATTTGTATTGATAAAGCCACTGGATGGCGAAACGTCTACAATAAAGATACCCAGATGTTGCACATGTGTCTTAATTTCATCTTGTCGGTATTGTATACCATTCTTGTACAACTACATTTCCTCCCATGACTCTCACTCCAGTAAATTATGGTAATGTGCAGACTGGGGACAAGTATTTTTCTTGTGTATATGTTAGGTATCTCTTTTCTCTAAACAGCACACGGAGGATTGAGTCTCCATTCCTGGTGCTAACGGACACGGGTTTAGCACTTCATGAAATACAGTTTAATAAAGTAGGTCAGGAAAGGACATGATCCTGATTTATAAAATATTTCAGGACAATGAAAGGGTACTTAAGGACACGCTTATAATGTAAAGTCAAGGTGTCTAGTATGAGGGGATGGCACAAGTTATACATCTAAGCGAAATAAAATTACAATGTAATCAAGTAGGGTCAGAAGATTCTTACTCCATACATGACTTCTAATGTTAATACAAGTGTGCAAAATTACGTCCGTCGATCGAAAGTGAAGAGGCGGGCCAAAAAAAACTGCGACTCAATCTACGCTAACACAAGATAATTACAAATAAGTATTCGCCTCCAAGTTTACACCGTGACCTTCACAACAGCCTTCAGGACGATGATTATATATATAAAAAAGGGGGGGGGGTGACAAATGATGTGCTTAGTCACACTCAAGTCACTTTCACACATTTCTGCCAACCTCAAGGACGATGACCATAATGAGGGAAGGTGGATGGCAAATGATGTGCTTCGTCACACTTAGTCACTTTCACACATTGCTGCCAACCACTGGAATTTCGCAGCATCACTAGGAGAATGGTGTTGTGTCAACATACACACTCAACTTCTTTCTAAATCACAACTTTGGCATTCTACTTTAAGGATGGTAACCCAACACACAACAGAACGTAAGACAGCACAGTGGTTGGTGCAAAAACATGGATGGTGTCGTGTACACCAGCCACCTACTGCTTACTCCTCCACCCCCACCCATTCCAACCAATCACTGCCTACACAGGGTATCTTATCCGGCTGCATTGACACGCCCAGCTTTAAAATGAACAGCTGTAACTTATATTTGTAATTGGTTTGCAGGTTTGTTCTACCCTCGCAGCTCGGCTTCAGACCAAACTTATTTGCTGACTGCCTAATTGATCAGGCCATCAACCAGGACGACTAGTCAGATCTGATTGACCTAGCACTTCTTGCGGGTTGTAAAAGGAAATAGGGAAAGAGCCTTTAAGCTTTAAGTCAGACACTGACAACTTGACCCCAGTAACAAGGAGACCTGGTCTGTGACCAGACAGAATACTGTGATCTTCGTTAGACTCACGGGCGCTACCTTATGGAAGTCAACAACATATCTAATTACATGTGTGGATTTCTCCCCCTAGCTAATGAACAGACTTAAAGCTCCTCATCACACGAAAGCCAACAAAAAATCCAATTGCATGTGTGGATCCATCTCCCTTGCTGATGAACGGACTTAATACAACTCTGTCACAGGGAAACCAATATTAAATCCGACTCCAAGTGCAGTCCAATATTTAAACTAGGACCTTGATTACAAGGATACAAGAGGAGATAGGTAGGAAAATTTCAGCTTAGTTCTCAGCATATTAGCGTGTAACACAATACGAGTAAGGTTGTGGTGTTCGGCTACACAGGATGCACGCTCACTCAACATCAAATTACGCTGCTCCATTGTAACACGCCTATTGCTGATAAAAAAAAACCACACTGAAAAAAAAAAGATAAGAAATTAAACCGACCCTAACACATTTGAAATACGACAATAAACTTTTAAATTAAAAAAAAAAGAGCTATATATAATTGAGAATGATAAACAGAAGTAGTACTGTGTCTTGAGTAACAGCTCTTCACTGTGGCAGCTTCTGAGTTCACTCTGTTCATTAATACTCTTTAGGTTCTAATACGAAGTTAAATATCAATCGGCACACTTTTCCAGTTATTCATTTTGGAAGAAAAAAAGTGCGTTATTACACGATGGTCGTACCTGTCAAAGTCTGTGTACACTGCATCGGCATTTTGCTTTTCTTCCACTGCATCTAAGATCACGTTGTTATGGTCCAGCAAGTGCAAGAGGTTGGAGCAACCCGCTCTTATCCCATATTACCCTGGGCTGTACAACGGTTGTGAATCCATGTGATTAGCAATCTTCAAACTCTTTCTAAAAACTGATAGTGTGGGACATTAACGCTACTGGTCTATAGTGCTGTATTTTAACTGCCTTACTGGAACTTTTGAGTAACAGGCTTGATCAGTTATTTTTAATGACTGTGGGATGACTCCTGGGTTCAGGGTCCTCCTCCACGGAATATTAAAGGTACTTGATAATGGTTTCTTGCAATTCTTAATTAATATAGCTCAATGAGGCTGGACCTGGCACAGAGGGTTAGGGTTATAGCACAAATCTTGGATATGTAGGCAGAGTTTTGAATCTCCTCCAAGAAACATCCATTTGGGTTATCAGTCTTTAGAGTGATTAATGGCTCGCTGAAAACACAGTCGCACTGTAACTTGAGTACTTCATTCATTTGTCATCAGTAAGATCCATCTTTGTTTAGCAAGGACCCGATACTAAATGTGGTTTCTACCCTGGATATTGCATATGAAAAACAGTATTTTAAATTTCTTTCAATTTCATTTGTGGCTTTTTGCTCCCTGTTTGTCTAATCTGTATGATGGACTGAGTGACAAGTGACGAGTTTGGTTTCAGTTGATTCAGTATCTGAACTGGTACTGTTCCTAGTATATGTATATGGTATACCAGAAGAGATAGATGCTTATCTATCGCAGTTCAAAGATGAGAAACCAATAATGAAAAAAGCAGGAGACATGTTACACAATTACCTGATCATACTACAAGAATGGTGAGATGGGTAACTTCTAATATTCAAACTCAACAAGTGCAAGTCTGCGAAAACTGTGTTAAAGCAAAGAAGACTGGAAGCGAAATACAGACTAGGGAAAAGAACACAGGCCGCAACCACGATTAAGAGGAACATGGGAGGTAAGTAAAGTGTCAAGCTCCTTTCCGGAGGCGCACACCAACCTAATTACTTTAGCAACATATGCGACTCACAAACCTTAAAATTTCTCCTAAGAGTGTTCTGTACCCTACATGAATAGACTACAATAGCTATAACTTGATGAAAGAAGAGGATGTAAGGACGGGGAAAGACATGGTCAAGACTTACAAGGTATGACCAGGATGGTAGTGCACAGAAAATAAGTAGGAGTCAACACAGTTTGGGCCAATATAAAGAGGCAGGGCCAAGAGCAACTACAATTACGAGAGTAGCTGCACACACACACACACACACACACACACACACACACACACACACACACGTGAATACAAACCACATACAACAGGCCAATGTCTATCGACAAGTGCCTTTGATAACTAGTAACTCTCACTCTCACTCTCACTCTCACTCTCACTCTCACTCTCACTCTCTCTCTCGCACAGTACACAGCATTATTCCAGTATTCCAGAAGTGGCTCGAGCGTTTCCTAACCTGGGAAACCTTCAATGATCATTGAGGGCCTCCAGCACGACCCTGATTTATTGTAATGACTAGTTTTAATGACCAACATACACTGCAGACGACTCAGCTCGCCCCACTAAACTCTCAGCCTATCCAATGAGACGGATTAAGAACACATTTAGCTCAACGTTTCATTATATTCACTACTGGCATTTAGTAATACAATTTTGGGAGCACCCATAAAAGATAAGCATCGTAGTGGGAATTAAATACTAATCAGGCCCCAAAATCTCGCTCCAGCGACAAGGTCGTTCCTGGATGACAGATTACGCAACTTTTTTTTTTCCAGACATACCAGCCGCCAATTTCAGATTTTTATTTTCACTCCAGCAGCCCTGTTGGTGGCCAGACTTCCTACTGTTAACTGCAACCCGCAAACCCGTACAGCCAGCCACAGCTTAGTTGACGTTGCATCTCCTGCAATAACTTGTCTAGTATCCTACTGAAGGTTTCTAGTTTTGTACCAACAATAACTGCTATATCTGCTGGTTTTAGGCTGAAATGTGGCAGACCATGAAGTTGACACATTGTGCTAATGGCACCAATTATCTCTTGTGTTTACTGTTCCGTATCTCTCCAATAATTTATTTCAGCGTGTAGATTAGGAAACTGGTTTTTTAATTTATTAATTTATATATTATAAGATAGATCTTCTACCTTCTAGAAAATACACTGTCAGTGCTTTGGGGCAGTGTTAATAGATTTAAATGTTTTAAAGAATATTTCGAGCAGTAAGTGATCTAAACTGTCGAGAACGTATATTTGAGAACGTAAGAGGTCTAGAGGACAGCAGACACATTCTCTGAAAAACACCATAAATAGCACGTCTTATCTCTCTTTAAAAGCTTTCAGTCCATATGTTTTTGTTAAAGTAAACACTGAGTGAACTAAATTCGAAGTTTTAAGGATTAAAGTAATCTATACAAATAACCCGCACATAAGAGAAGCTTACGACGACGTTTCGGTCCGACTTGGACCATTTACAAAGTCACACTGTGACTTTGTAAATGGTCCAAGTCGGACCGAAACGTCGTCGTAAGCTTCTCTCTTTTACGTGCGGGTTGTTTGTGTATCGTTCTAGTCACGGTATTGTGCCTTTTTTTTGTTATTTAAAGTAATCTAGATTGTTAGTGTGCAGGTAATATGTAACCTTACACTTCGCGCAGTCTTGAGTCTTTGAAATAAACCAAACCAAACAGCTCCCTTATTTCCCTAGCCGTAAATACATTCTACATTACCCTTGTTGCTCTTATAGTAACTCAGGACCGTTAGGTCGACTAGTATTAGCATTACGAGATCATTGACCTGTTCCTTCTGCTCTATGATCACACCTGAGCTTTTACATTTTGTATTTGTTTTCAGTTCTTCGTGTTTCCAGTGTTTCCTAGGAAACCACCACCGCTACGACAGCAGCACAAACGTGCCTTCTAAAAGCCTACCGTGAAACCACCTCCCAAACGGTAGCAGCAGTTATGAGACAGACTAATCTCGCTCCTGCCATTGTCATCTCAACAATGGCGCTACCTTCAGCCACTGTCCATTGTTTTCCCCACCTTGTATAGCGGAAAGTGTTGGTAGAGACCCTCCCAAGGACACGAGACACTACCCTCACTCCTCCATGTTTTTCCTAAGACACTCCCGCACCTCAGATTAAACGTAAACAACCCAATTCTCCCAACATCAGACCTAAGCACCTTCCATCACGTACTCACCACTCGCCAACGACCTGAGTAGATTAAGAGCATCACTGTACCTACCATCACTCACCAAATCGTCCCACATACCTGCAAAGTAAAAAAAAATATCAACATTAGAAAACAAACAATTGAGATCAACGACATCATCAAACCATATTTAAGATGAAATAAATGTTGATAAAACAAACGAAAACATTCAATAGATTTGTAAGTTTCAATTAATGTTACAGCGAGACCCAGTGATCCGATGTTTCAAGCTACTGTACCAGCTGCACTTGGTCACAATAACATTCTCTTAATTTTATCTGTTATAGGAAGGAAGAGAGAGAGAGAGAGAGAGAGAGAGAGAGAGAGAGAGAGAGAGAGAGAGAGAGAGAGAGAGAGAGAGAGAGAGAGAGAGAGAGAGAGAGGCCAGGAAGCTTACAGCACTTCGCCGTATCTCGCATCTACTTGACAGTAGGGGTTGCAAGATTCTGTACGAGGCGCAAGTACGCTCACACCTTGAGTATGCTCCACTTTCTTGGTTTGCCTGCCCCCCCTCTCATCTGCGACTGCTTGACAGAGTAGAGAACAGAGCAAAACGTCTCATCTCTCGCCTGGACCCATCCTGGATAGATCTGTCATTTCAGCAGAGCCTTCAACATAGGAGGGATGTGGGTGGCCTTACTGTTATGTACAAGGCCAATATTGTCAAAGTACCACACTTGGATCCAGTTCGAGGACAGCGTGAAACAAGCTTTTATGCCACAAGACGGGCAGAAAGCAGCAACTTCACTCTGGCTGTACCCTTCTCCAGAACATCACTCCATCTGAGATCATACATACCCAGGATGACTCGAGTATGGAACACATTCGTACAGCATAATGATGTCAACGAGATAAAGTCAGTTGATCACATGAAAATGCTGGCCCACAGATGGCTCCAACTTCATCCTGTTCCCTACTTGTATGTCTCATAATAATAAAAATGCTTTCAAATGAGCTGATGTAGGTAACAGATCTTAGCTTGCCAATAAAGTTAGGAATCCTTAACCAGTAAATAGCTTGTCAATAGAGCTAGGGATCCTTAACCTTGTCAAACCCTGTGTAAAAAGAGAGAGAGAGAGTCTTAAAAGCGGGACCAGGAGCTACCTACCTCCGCCCCCGCACACTCCCATGAACCTGATTTAACCCGCCGCCCTCTTCTCAGAGGTTCATAAAAATAACATTTCTCATAGGCAATGGCAGCTCCTGAGTGATAGTAACTCCAGTTATGGTGGAAGGAAACCTTTGAAGCTCTCGTAGCTAATGAACCTTTACTGGAATGCCTGATGACATCCTCACTGCCCCACTGAAGTATCCCACCTCAAACTGACGGATTTCAACACCTGGTATGAGCACCATCCTGCGTGATTGACTATGACAGGGGAAACATAGTTAGCTTTTGTTCCCACTGTGTATTTATCATATACAATAGAATAGTAGCACGGTGCTAATATATCCCTAACTCTCTCTCTCTCTCTCTCTCACGTGTTCCCATCAGCCTGATTTAACATCTCTCCCTCATGTAGTTGCTGTTTTTGGTGTGTGTGTGCGTGTGTGTGCGTGGGGGTGCGTGTGGGCGTGTGTGGGCGTGTGTGGGCGTGCGTGCGTGTGTACTCACCTAGTTGAGGTTGCGGGGGTCGAGTCCGAGCTCCTGGCCTGTGTGTGTGTGTGTGTGTGTGTGTGTGTGTGTGTGTGTGTGTGTGTGTGTACGTGTGTGTGTGTGCACGTGTGTGTGCGTGCGTGCGGGGTGTGTATTTTACGTACCCCCCCTGCCTCAGTACACACAAGCGGCCCCCCGCATGCGCCGTCACGTGAGGTCACGTGCTTCCCCGAGCCTGATTCGCCCTTATCCCCCAACCTGGCTAATTGTGGGTCATAAGTCTGTGTTGGTGTTGTGTTTGTGAGTAATATCCATCTAGCGAAAGCTGCTTTGTGTGTGCGCGTGTACGTGTGCGTACACGTACACGCACGCGTACGTGAGTGTGAACTTACAGAGGCGTGCTTGTGGTGGTAGTGTCTCAGCTCCTGGCTCCGCCTCTACAAACACCGGAATTTTTGGTTCCGGGCTCGATGGTCTCATCATATAAACTCTTGAAACTGTGTATTGAGTTTGCCTACACCACTTCCATAATAATGTTTCCTTACAGTCCCTGTGATCACTGTCTTGACCGTCCATCTATGACCCCTCGCCCCTCTGCCTCGTATTTCAAAGTCTGCCCCTATCTAATCTGTCAAATCCTCTAGTATATTTTTCTAGTATCTTATAAGTCGAAATCATGTGGTCAAGTTCAGTTCCTTTAGTCTCTCTTCACAATTCAGCTCTGGGAATAGTCTTGCTTGACCAGGTGGGCGCTCCGTGGCATGCTTCTGTCGAATAGAGAGTCCTAAAGAAATTTTTTTTATTGAGGATTTTAAAAGCAACAGTTCTGAGATTAGCTAAATTAGCATATACTGCTGATGCTATGCGATTTATGTGCACTTCTGGTGATATGTTGGATGTTTTGTTCATTGCAATATCCTTCTCCTTGGGTGACATTTGTAGTTTCTCGTCTCTCATCATCCACAATTTTCAGGATCTTGAACTCACTTGGGTTGAATTCCAGTACGCACTTGATGAAGACGGTCTCCATTTAAAGAAGACCCGTGCCAGGAGCAGCAGTCTGGCGAATCTTCAATCATCACTTGTTTGACCACTCTTGTACTGAATATATGTATGTATGTGTGGGGGGAAGGGTGCCTGTGAAGAGTGGGGGAGGTGGAACTCTTGTAGTCTCACCCTCTCAACACACCTGGGAATTCAATAACGACCCACAAAAATGAGTCACTCGCTCCAACAGCGACGCTGGTGGTGTTGTTAGTGGTGGTATTGGCGATGTTGTTATTGGTAGCAGTGGTGGTACTGACAGTGGTGGTATTGGTGGTAGCACTGGTGGTGGTGGTACTAGTGGTCATATTGGTGCTAGCAGTCGTAATGATGGCAGTGTTGGTACTGCTGGTGATAATGATTATGGTTACGGTGATGGTAGTACTGGATGGTGGTTGGTAGTGGTTGTGGGCGGTGAAGGAATGTTCAGTAAATTTAACTTTAACAATCAGAAAATTAACTGGGACAAAATAACAAGGAACTATATCAAACATTTTCTGGGCAACAGTCCTAGGCACAGAAAATCCCACACAATGTATGGAAAAGCTGTATACAGAGGCACAGAAGGCCTGTATAAAGTATGTTCAGCACTCATGAGAAACCTTGCAAGATCAAATACTGAAAGAGAATGTAAGAAGTTGTACAGAAGAAAAAAAAAACGGTTACGAAACTGCTTAAAAATAAGCCCACGTCACAACAGAAGGAAGATAATCTACATCGAGAGATTATCCATAAAGAACCTACACTATTCATTCCAAATGGAAGAGGCATAAAAGGAACAAAAAGTCGTTCGGAAAATTACAAGAACCCTTAAAATATTTCTACAAAGAGGCAAAATTCCACGTAAAAAAAAAAAAAAACTTATGAATTGTTTCACTGCTCACCCTGCAAATCGTTATTTGTTATTTTTAAAGTGCAAAATACCAAGACTAGAAGAAGTACGGAGAAAGAGCT
>NC_091324.1:15760708-15775708 GCF_038502225.1 Cherax quadricarinatus | reverse complement strand
ACTTTTAGAGAGGGTGTGGTAGGTAAGTTTGGGGTGCCAGGTGTAAATGATAATGGGAGCCCTTTGATTGAACTTTGTATAGAAAGGGGTTTAGTTATAGGTAATACATATTTTAAGAAAAAGAGGATAAATAAGTATACAAGATATGATGTAGGGCGAAATGACAGTAGTTTGTTGGATTATGTATTGGTAGATAAAAGACTGTTGAGTAGACTTCAGGATGTACATGTTTATAGAGGGGCCACAGATATATCAGATCACTTTCTAGTTGTAGCTACACTGAGAGTAAAAGGTAGATGGGATACAAGGAGGATAGAAGCATCAGGGAAGAGAGAGGTGAAGGTTTATAAACTAAAAGAGGAGGCAGTTAGGGTAAGATATAAACAGCTATTGGAGGATAGATGGGCTAATGAGAGCATAGGCAATGGGGTCGAAGAGGTATGGGGTAGGTTTAAAAATGTAGTGTTAGAGTGTTCAGCAGAAGTTTGTGGTTACAGGAAAGTGGGTGCGGAAGGGAAGAGGAGCGATTGGTGGAATGATGATGTAAAGAGAGTAGTAAGGGAGAAAAAGTTAGCATATGAGAAGTTTTTACAAAGTAGAAGTGATGCAAGGAGGGAAGAGTATATGGAGAAAAAGAGAGAGGTTAAGAGAGTGGTGAAGCAATGTAAAAAGAGAGCAAATGAGAGAGTGGGTGAGATATTATCAACAAATTTTGTTGAAAATAAGAAAAAGTTTTGGAGTGAGATTAACAAGTTAAGAAAGCCTAGAGAACAAATGGATTTGTCAGTTAAAAATAGGAGAGGAGAGTTATTAAATGGAGAGTTAGAGGTATTGGGAAGATGGAGGGAATATTTTGAGGAATTGTTAAATGTTGATGAAGATAGGGAAGCTGTGATTTCGTGTATAGGACAAGGAGGAATAACATCTTGTAGGAGTGAGGAAGAGCCAGTTGTGAGTGTGGGGGAAGTTCATGAGGCAGTAGGTAAAATGAAAGGGGGTAAGGCAGCCGGGATTGATGGGATAAAGATAGAAATGTTAAAAGCAGGTGGGGATATAGTTTTGGAGTGGTTGGTGCAATTATTTAGTAAATGTATGGAAGAGGGTAAGGTACCTAGGGATTGGCAGAGAGCATGCATAGTTCCTTTGTATAAAGGCAAAGGGGACAAAAGAGAGTGCAAAAATTATAGGGGGATAAGTCTGTTGAGTATACCTGGTAAAGTGTATGGTAGAGTTATTATTGAAAGAATTAAGAGTAAGACGGAGAATAGGATAGCAGATGAACAAGGAGGCTTTAGGAAAGGTAGGGAGTGTGTGGACCAGGTGTTTACAGTGAAACATATAAGTGAACAGTATTTGGATAAGGCTAAAGAGGTCTTTGTGGCATTTATGGATTTGGAAAAGGCGTATGACAGGGTGGATAGGGGGGCAATGTGGCAGATGTTGCAAGTGTATGGTATAGGAGGTAGGTTACTGAAAGCAGTGAAGAGTTTTTACGAGGATAGTGAGGCTCAAGTTAGAGTATGTAGGAAAGAGGGAAATTATTTCCCAGTAAAAGTAGGCCTTAGACAAGGATGTGTGATGTCACCGTGGTTGTTTAATATATTTATAGATGGGGTTGTAAGAGAAGTAAATGCGAGGGTCTTGGCAAGAGGCGTGGAGTTAAAAGATAAAGAATCACACACAAAGTGGGAGTTGTCACAGCTGCTCTTTGCTGATGACACTGTGCTCTTGGGAGATTCTGAAGAGAAGTTGCAGAGATTGGTGGATGAATTTGGTAGGGTGTGCAAAAGAAGAAAATTAAAGGTGAATACAGGAAAGAGTAAGGTTATGAGGATAACAAAAAGATTAGGTGATGAAAGATTGAATATCAGATTGGAGGGAGAGAGTATGGAGGAGGTGAATGTATTCAGATATTTGGGAGTGGACGTGTCAGCGGATGGGTCTATGAAAGATGAGGTGAATCATAGAATTGATGAGGGAAAAAGAGTGAGTGGTGCACTTAGGAGTCTGTGGAGACAAAGAACTTTGTCCTTGGAGGCAAAGAGGGGAATGTATGAGAGTATAGTTTTACCAACGCTCTTATATGGGTGTGAAGCATGGGTGATGAATGTTGCAGCGAGGAGAAGGCTGGAGGCAGTGGAGATGTCATGTCTGAGGGCAATGTGTGGTGTGAATATAATGCAGAGAATTCGTAGTTTGGAAGTTAGGAGGAGGTGCGGGATTACCAAAACTGTTGTCCAGAGGGCTGAGGAAGGGTTGTTGAGGTGGTTCGGACATGTAGAGAGAATGGAGCAAAACAGAATGACTTCAAGAGTGTATCAGTCTGTAGTGGAAGGAAGGCGGGGTAGGGGTCGGCCTAGGAAAGGTTGGAGAGAGGGGGTAAAGGAGGTTTTGTGTGCGAGGGGCTTGGACTTCCAGCAGGCATGCGTGAGCGTGTTTGATAGGAGTGAATGGAGACAAATGGTTTTTAATACTTGACGTGCTGTTGGAGTGTGAGCAAAGTAACATTTATGAAGGGGTTCAGGGAAACCGGCAGGCCGGACTTGAGTCCTGGAGATGGGAAGTACAGTGCCTGCACTCTGAAGGAGGGGTGTTAATGTTGCAGTTTAAAAACTGTAGTGTAAAGCACCCTTCTGGCAAGACAGTGATGGAGTGAATGATGGTGAAAGTTTTTCTTTTTCGGGCCACCCTGCCTTGGTGGGAATCGGCCAGTGTGATAATAAATAAATAAATATATATATATATATATATATATATATATATATATATATATATATATATATATATATATATATACACACACACACACACACACACACACACACACATTTTCTACAGACTCTTCATGCTTAAGGGGAAGTGGCACCAGACTCCTAGTTGTCTACAAGAGGGAACTGAATAAGTTCCTTTAGTTCTTGATCAACCGGACTGTGGTACCTACACTAAACAGCCTGGCTGATCAAGCCATCAACCGAGAGGCCTGGTCAGGGACCGGGCAGCGGGAACGGTGACCTCGGGAATCATACTGAGGTAACCTTCAGGTAACCAGGTATCAATTAGTCTCCCATTTCTATACCATTTTCTTCTTCCTCCCTCCCTGTCTGTTTATCCATTATGCCACTCACCCCACCCACACACAAACCCACTCTTAAATAATTTCCTTTTTTTTTTTCTATGTGCCTGTCTCTCCTTCCTGCCCCGCCCTCCCCTGACTGGTCGCGGGCCGTCACCCACGGCCCCGCCCACACCCCCAAGGGAGTAATAATTACCAGACTGACAGACGCAATAGAGCTCGCCGCCGATACAACCCCCTCTTTATCATCACGCTAACACGCACCCACCCACCCCCCGCCTCCCCCACCTACCCACCCTATCCCTCAATCCGCCTTCCTCCTTCAGCCACAATAAAGATATCTCTTTTACTGACCCAACACCATCCATCACAGTCAAGGCAATCATAGCAATTACAAACAAGCTTGTGCAAATCTTCGACATTAACTACTCAAACTGGAAGAAGTAATATAGTCACATTCATTATCAACAAACAGGCTGTCAATCTGTTGTCACTTGTTGTAGTAACTGCCCTACATGGCTTCGACTGTAATTATAATATATAACATCTCTCTCAAACACTTGCCTTTACATCCATCACAATCACCCCAGCACTCATCCTGTCTTAAGAGTACGAAGCGCCTGCATGGAACCCACGCACGAGCAAGCCTTAAAGAAACCGGAAAACCCAAAAGATGGCGATGAGGTTGGTGTAAGAACTGAGAGAAAGGATGGCGAAATCTGTGACAAATCTGTGATCGGTTTGGAGTTTTCAGAGTCTCGCAGCTCGGCAATGTTTATATACTCTCCAGCTACCGGTTTAGGCAGTTGTTTCCACCACCTGGACTGAATATTGATATACTAAGTCTCTAAAGATTCTAATGCAGTTAAAGTACACATTTCAAGAAATATGAAAACTGAAAGACGCAAAAAAGTAGATTTCAAAATTAAGAAATTAGAGCTTTTGACACTGATGAAGACCGGATGAAGATGGAAGCATCATGAGAGGCTACTAGACAAATCAGGGAAACTTTCTTGGAATTAACAATAGAAAGCACAAAAAAATACATTATTTAAATCTTAAAAAGAAATGTGGTAATATAGATTGCAGCAAGTATTTAATTACAAGATTATTATATACCTAGTGAAACACAATTCCAGAAACTGAGTACAACACCTACTGAACGAACAAGATTAAACATAATAACTAAATACATAAAACGATGGGACACTGGAAGCCACAGGAGCTGCAGCTCAAGCTTCCAGTCACATCTAGGTAGATATTATGATACTATACCACATATCCCTACCTTCTCCTGGTCCTTCATATCAACCTTTATCTCCAGCGTCAACCTACTGGTGTAAAAATAAACTGTATTTAACTTACTGACAGTTTATCTTATTGAAACCCAATTTACACGGGCCTTTATTTCTCCACTTTGCACAAACCAGTTATACCTCATCACTACCAAAGATAACAGACTTCTAACCACTTCCCCTTCCTAATCTACTATGCCTTCCTGAATCATCAACGTATCTACAAACCTTCTAAACCTTGTCAGAACTCACTGTAATGATCTCTCTTCCTCTCCCTTCTACAGCCCAAACAGCATAAACTCCAACCTCCCCATTCCCTGACCTTCCCTGCTTCATCATCCTACTCAGAATCACCACCTGGCCTGAATACAAAGAATAAAGAAACTTTATATGTAGTTATAACAAATACGAAAATATGGAAAAAGCCGATGGTTGAACCAATACAGTACGGACGCCAAAGTGAGGCGTAATAGATAATGAACAACAAAAAAAAAAGCTAGGAAGAGTAACAATCGGGGTCCCGCAAGTATCGGCGTTGAGGCCAGTATGGTTTTTGGTATATGTAGATGATATATCAGAAACGAATGAATCAGATATATCCCAGTCTGCTTATGCTTTGAAACCGAGGAGGCCATGGAAAGACTATAAATAGATTTCGACAAACTTCATCATTGGTCAGATGTGTGTCGCTTGATTTCAACCTAGGTAAATGAGAGGACTGGGGAGGGAACAAGAAGACCGGACAAGGAGTATAGACTCAAGAGGACAGAGACTGCAGACCCACTCAAAGAAAGGCCTAGGAATGAATATTAATGCCAAGCATATCACCAGTCTCTCACCATTTGAATAACCTCTGCAGTCAAATGCTCCATTGGCCAATCTAAGAGTAGTCTTCAGGAATCTCAACAGTTATTTATGGGCATTTATACTGAACAAGTCAAGCCCATCGAAGAGTATGCAGCAATAGCATGGAAAACACACCTAACAAAGCATGTCAAGAAGCTGAAAAAAATGCAGAGGTATGCAACGTAGTTCCAGAGTTAAGGGATATGTGCTACGGGAAGAGGATAAAGAAACTGAAGCTGATAACATTAGAGAACTGAAGAACCAGAGAAGACATGATAATAGTTATCAAAATATTAGAGGAATTGACAGGGTATACAGGAAAAGACAGAGGCGAAAAACAGGTACACAAGGGCACATCTGTAAGGTAAAGGCACAAATGAGTCATAGGTATGTCAGGAAATGCTTTTTGAGTTTCAGGGTGATCAAGAAGTGGAATAACCTGGACTAAGAAGTAGTGGAGTCAGGCTCCATACATATTTTTACGAGTAGGTACGACAGAGCCCAAGTGGCTAGTTACGAGTGAATTTGGAAGACAACAAGCTGAGAGGAGCCAAAAGCCCTCTGCAGCCATATATAAATACTATACATCTAGGAAATTTTACACGTGAACGTAACACGCAAGTACAACATTTTCCTTAAACACACAGGGAGATGAGCAGAATGAGTATTCTTGGACAGCAAGAAGGTGTCTGACACTGTGCCACGCAAGAGGCTGGGTCAAAAAATTGAGTAGGCAAAAATAACAGATAACATGGAAAGGAAACAAGGATTGCTCGAGAAGAGGTGCCAGAATGAGTAAATGCGACAAATGGGGTTCCACAAGGACCAGCACTGTGTCTGGTATAATTATGAGAATGGCGTGCCACAAGTCTGATGTATCCATGTTCTCAGGAATATAAAGATAATGAGGAGAATAACAACTGAAGAGGACAAAGAAATGCTACAACTGTGCCTGCAAAGTGCAGTACTGGCCAGACAAGTAATTCAACCACATTAAACGACTTAGGTGTGACCACAGTACCGAGTAATATTACGGCAGAGGAGCACATCAAATAAATAGCCTCAACAAAGAATGACTGACCCTTCTGTACAAGTCATGTTAGATTCAACTTGCAGTACGCAACTCCATACTGGAACCCACGCATCATGAAGTATGTTAAGCCGTTACAGAATACACAGACGTGTATTTAATTAGGAAATACTAGAACAGTAGGTCCCACCCTGTGGGCCCCGGACACCTGGTGTGCCGCTGCTGAGTTATTCCAAGTGGTCGGCGAAGCTTGGCAGTACATACTGTTTCTACAGCAATAATTGCTATGAGAATCTAAAGTCTGGGAACAACTAGACATCAGGAACTGGACCTGAAAAAAGTACAAGGACCAGGGTAGACATGGTAATAATATGTAAAATACTTTGTGGACTTGATATAGTTGATTGGGATACGGTTTACGAAGACAGTATGAAAATTAAAAGACTAATGTGGCACAAAGTTTCCACGTATTTCTTCAGCTTCGTGGTAGTAGGAAGGGGAATGACCTGGACAAAATGGTAGAGACAGATTCCATACACATTTTTAATTATAGGTATGATAGGACCCACTAGACTAAGGGATAGTGAACAAGGGGCGACCAGATAAGAGGTAGGGTCAGGAGCGGAAATTAGACCCCTGCAACAACAAATAGTAGTAGAGAGAGAGATTATTATTATTATAATCAAAAAAGAAGCGCTAAGCCACAAGGACTATACAGCACAGTAGAGAGACAGAAAACAAGGAGCAGCAGGTAAGACGACGCGGGGCTGCCAGCAGCCACTTAGTGGCTCAATAATGACAAATATGGCCACACGGACGGAACAGAGATCAACATGGATTTTTATACCAGGGATTACACCCCCCCTCCCCCCCAAAAAAAACTCACCCTAAGGCCCAGACCCTCTCTCTATCTGTTTTAGTTGTTTTCTCTCCTACCATCCATAGGATGGATATGGCATGTACAATAAACTAGTAGCTTCGGTGGCAAAATCAAAACTTTAATATCTTATCTCTGTCTGCCTGCCTCTTCCCCCCTCTTGCCGAGAAAAATCCGCTACCATGGGTCTTTGATATATGAGCCGTTCAGTGTTTTCGGCACTATGGCTGGGTTTGGGCAAGACAATGATATGCTAATTGCCTGTGACAAGAACAAGCAGGCATTAATCCTATACTGAGTGACATCTGCAGTGATAGCTACTTCATCCCTTCACATATTTACCCCTGACCCAGGCGATAGAATGAGTCATGTCAAGAGTGAGAGTGGGTGTTAGGTTTACTGTGAAGAGCCGATGTTAGATCAGGTGTTAGGAGCGGAGTCAGATTTAAGAAGCTGAGGTCAGGTGAGGTGATTACGAGGCGTAAAGGTGATGTGAGTGAAAGAGAAGCTTAGCTGAGGTGATGTGAGTGAAAAGAGGTTAGGTTAGATAGGTGAGGTGTGCGAGAAAAGGAAAGGTGAGGCCAGGTAGAGAGCACTATTAGAGGGTCTGACGCCTCAACTATTGGATAATACCGGAGAAAGAGGAACTGTTCTGTGGTGTATTACATGTCTACATTGTGGTGTGGTTTACAATATATACATTGTGTGTGTGACTGTGAGTCTGCGTATGTGTGCGCGTGTGTATATTGACTGGTGTACACTAGGTGCCTTACTGAACACTTCATTGCCGTGTTTATGCTTCGCGAAATCGTAAAAACACGACTGAAAGCAAATCACAGAAAGAGTGGGGACTGAAGCTATGGCAAGGAAATCCTAAAACTCCCAGACCAGGGACTTAAAGTGCTAATGTTGCTCGGTGTACACTGCACATACTTGACATATAGTTAAACATTGTACATTTATAGGACTGTTCGTTTGTGCATTTACGCATAATGTAGTTATACAGGCCTGAGAACTTTAGATAGGCCAGGGAAATTTATAAAGGCATGTAAATTTTATACAAGACTGGGAACTTTATACAAGCCTAGAACAGGTTCTACAAATGTGAAAACATTTGTTTAACATGAGAGAAAGAGCGCAGTGTTGGTAAGAAGTACCACCTGCTGAAGACACCAGCACCATCACTGCTATGACTCACATCCTGTACTACACTACAATCACCACTGTTAAATAAATATATATATATTCCTGATTAGTGTGACTGAAGAGTAATACGCTCTTGATAACGCTGTAATCGTTTCCTGTACAGAGGGAGGGAGAGTACTGGAAGAGAGAAGATAGGAAGGAAAAGAGTTGGAGAGAGGGAGAAAGAGAAGCTAATAGGAAGGAAGAGGGTTGGTTGGAGGGAGGGAGAAGGTAAGAGAAAGGAAGAGGGTTGGTTGAAGGGAGGGAGAAAGTTAGAGAAAGGAAGAGGGTAGACACAGAAAGAGGAATGGAGGTAAAGACAGAAGGAATAAAAGAGAATACTGTAGATGAGGTTCTCTCCCTACACAGGATGGGGTGCAAAGTACACTGCAAGGTGGATGTGGGAGGCAAGATGGGGAGGGAATGAAGGGGGCAGGTGTGGGGAAGACGGGGACAGGTGTAGGGTAGGATCGGGCAGGTGTGGGGAAGAAGGGGAAAAAGTGTGGGGTAGGAGGAGGCAAGTGTGGAGTAGGAGGGGGACAATAAAGTAATAATGGGGCAGCAGGTGAAGCGGACATGCTAGTTCCCGTGACTCACTTGTACTCATTCACACACGCCAACCAGCGTACACCCACACTCACTGTCCACCCCCTCACCACCCTTCCCTTCCTTCCTCCCCACTCACTCACTCACCCACTCACTCACTCACTCACTCACTCACTCACTCACTCACTCTCTCTCTCTCTCTCTCTCTCTCTCTCTCACTCTCTCTCACTCTCTCTCTTCCCCCCCCCCCCACACATACACACAAGCAGCTGAAGAAACTTGAAAGTGTCCAAAAGTTTGCAACCAGACTAAAACCATAACTGAGAGGAATGCACTATGACGGCCTTGGCGGAGGGGACAATTCATGATTACGACATACAAAATATTGAAGTAAATTGATAAGCCAAACAAGGACAGACTATTTGAACTGAGAGGACCAGTATCAAGAGGTCACAGGTGGACGATGAAAAAACAGATGAATCTCAAGGAGGAATAACTTAGATTATGCAGTAGTGGCAAGCATCTCGGTGAGACACGCACACAAATACATACACACACATAAACAGGCCAAGTGTCTATGGAAGAGTGCCTTTGACAATCGGTAATTAACACACACACACACACACACACACACACACAATAGGCTAAGTTTCCAACGACAATTGATTCTGACAACTGGTAGTTAACACAAACCTCTAACTCCTACACATCAATCCTCTCATAACCCCTCTCTTCTCCACTGCAATAGTGCAACTATATCGATCCTTTCCCCATCCTGTTCTAGTTCAAACCTTCAACCACCCACTTCCCAGAATTTAACCTCCACCAACATCAAAGTCAGCTTCCTCCTCTTCCCCATCCTCCCTCTCCCCTCACCAAATGCATCCTGCTTACATTCCTCATCCTATCCAACATCAGTGCAATCCAACCCTAACTTTGCCCTGCCCATCAGGCCTCCACACCCTACATACAAACATAAAAGCCGCGTCTCTACCCATCCTTTCCATTACAACTTTCCCTAATGTACATTGGACAAGCTGACTAAATAATGACTAAGTATGTTACCCATGCTAAAAGACCGGCAGATCCTACCTGTAAAAATCTGATTTTTTTTCAATTATCACTTCTCCATAAGCAAACTATTCTTGTATCATGAGAAGTTATAAGCGATAAGGTAGTCATTCAAGAACCAGCTGGACAAACACTTTGCAAATAGAGGATTCAACAAGACACTGTATATGGGCAAACTGAAATCAATATATTCCTGATGTTTGTGCAGCAACTACATCAGGACGATCAGTTGACAAAAACGAACCAAGTTAATAACAATATTAGTGGTAACAGATGAAGAGTAGCGGTGTGATTGTTGTAGTCATACCGGTTGTGCTCCACCTGCACTACATTACCCAAAAGGACATCTAGAAGCTGAACCACTGGTGCACAGCTGTGAGTGGCAGTGTGACAGTGGGGTAATACAAATAACTGCGCTAGGAACGGTACTACAGTACTAATAAGCAGTGGTGGTTGCAGCCCATTCATTCCATCACTTCCTCTTCTCCTGTAAATTCTATACCATTTTCACAATATGGTATTATATTTTTTTTTTCTCCAGTTTGACATCGATAAGAGGGAATGAATATAACCACTTCTATCTACATTAAGGTTCTTAATGTAGATAGAAGTGGACAGTTCTCAGCAGAGAGCCTGGGTGTGGAATCCCAAGTCCTGTGTTATCTGTCTTTCCCATATACGTACCTCCATTATAATAACATAGGTGTGAAGGCGTTCCTGATTACTCTGGGCCAGCACATCAATGCCACTTGGCTAGCTTCTTCCTCAGGCTTCATTTAACAACTCATTCTCGCACCAAGGGTAAGTAATAATCGTACACCTCTGAAGGTTTCTTGGTTACTCTCAGCCACCTCACTGCATGAAGTATCGAGGCTGTTTTTATTTTTTATTCGAATAGTAACTTTAACGGAATGGTAGGTAAGACACATAGGCAACAGTTAGGCAACTTTATTCCGAAACGTTTCGCCTACACAGTAGGCTTCTTCAGTCGAATACAGAAACTGGGCAGGAACATTAGAGATGTGAAGACGACGTAATCAGTCCATCACCCTTAAAGTCGTAGATTTGAGGTTGTCAGTCCCTCAGCCTGGAGAAGTCTAGTTCCATAGTCAAGAACTGTCTGAAGATCAAGCGACAGTGCGGAGACTTAAATACTGTCGGAAGGAGAGGTGCATAGTAGTAGTAGTGAGAAAGCAGGCACTGAGAGGACACGTCCCTCTCAGATCAAACATTTCTCACATGAAAAAGTTGTCCAAGGAGTTTTCTGTACCAAGATGCCATTGTGTTGCAGTGTCTGACAGGATGAATATCAAAATGGTATACAATACCGACAGGTTGGTAGGTAAGACACATAGGCAACAGTTAGGCAACTTTATTCCGAAACGTTTCGCCTACACAGTAGGCTTCTTCAGTCGAATTTAAGGGTGATGGACTGATTACATCGTCTTCACATCTCTAATGTTCCTGCCCAGTTTCTGTATTCGACTGAAGAAGCCTACTGTGTAGGCGAAACGTTTCGGAATAAAGTTGCCTAACTGTTGCCTATGTGTCTTACCTACCAACCTGTCGGTATTGTATACCATTTTGATATTTAACGGAATAATGCAAATTTACAAGAAGCTTAAAATAATCTGGCGTTCAGCAACTCTTAAGAAAATAAACGTGTACTTAGCTCAGTGGTGACGTGTACTTAGCTCTGTGAAGACCTGTTTGTGTGCTCTTGAGTGGTGACCTGTACTTTGAGTGCTGACCTGTACATAACTCTGTGAAGAAGTGTCTTGTTTGCTCCCGTGGACTGAACCAAGATGCCCTCCATCGAGCAACTTTACCAGCAACTTAAGGAAGAATTGAAGTCAGCGAAAATGGAGATACGGCGATTGACCGAGGAAAACAAGAGGATTCGTAGTAGTCCTCCTGTTTCGAGTCCTCAGGTCAAGAAGGGATCGTGGTCAGTGGCTGGACAGCAGGGGACGACGAAGTTGACGATCAAGAAGACGAATGGAAAGCCAGAAACGATGAAGAAGAAAGAGACTGCTGTGGAAACTCCCGTGGAAACCTCCAACGCATTCTCGGTGCTACCCGACGAATGTGAGTCTACTACTGGGATCGTCACGACGAACGACAAGGAAGGTAAGAATATTGTTGTTGTTGGGGATAGCCAGGTTAGATACATGGATAGGGCATTCTGCTTGAAGGACAGGAGTAGGAGACAAAGGGTATGCTTTCCTGGGGCTGGGATGGAGGACATTGTTAGCCGGCTTGACAACATCATGAACGGTAATGGGATCAATCCTATTATTTGCCTCAGTGCTGGAGGCAATGATGTTGGCAAGCGTAGAAGTGAGGATTTAGTTAGAAAGTTCAGGACAGCTATAGACATGATTAGGAAGAAGGGGGGGCGCCCTGTTATATGTGGCATTTTGCCAAGAAGAGGTGTTGGTAATGAATGGTTGTCCAGAGCAATTGGTATTAATTGTTGGCTGGATAAACACTGTAAGGATAATGCAGTACCATTCATTGACAACTGGGACAACTTCTATGGCCGAAATGACATGTATGCCAGGGATGGGGTTCACTTATCCAGGGCAGGTGTGGGTTTTCTTGCTAACTCAGTTGAGGGGGTTGTTAGGACTTTAAACTAGGATTAGTTAGAGGTATGGGTTTTTGCAGGAAAACTGTGAAGTCGCAGGGTAGTAATATGAGTACCAGGAAAACTAGTAATAGGCAAAATGAGGTGGATATTGGAAAGCCAGTGGCACTAATTGACAAGGACAGTAATAGGTTTAGTGGAATAATAGAAAAAAGCAGGAAGGGTAAAGAGAGAGGAGGGTCATTAAAAGTTTATTACACAAATAGTCGCAGTGCTAGGAATAAGATGAGCGAGTTGAGACTAGTTGCTAGTGCAGGTAACATAGATGTATTTGCCATTACTGAGACGTGGTTTAATTCAAAAAGTCGGGACATGCCTGCAGAATGTCACATTCAGGGTTTTAAATTGTTCCAAGTAGATAGAAGTATCGGGAAGGGGGGTGGGGTGGCATTGTATGTCCGAGATCGCTTGAACTGTTGCATAAAAACGGGTATTAAGTCTGAAGTAACACATACAGAGTCTGTTTGGATAGAATTTTCAGAGGGGCATAAAAAATTAATTTTAGGTGTGATATACCGTCCCCCTAATTTAGATAGGGACCAAGGGAGACTACTATGGGAGGAAATTGTTAGGGCCACAAGGCACGATAATGTAGTAATTCTAGGAGACTTTAACTTTAGTCATATTGATTGGAATTTCTTGACTGGGAATTTAGAATCATACGATTTCTTAGAAGTAGTTCAGGATTGTTTTTTGAAGCAGTTTGTGACAGAACCTACAAGGGGAAATAACCTGCTTGACTTAGTTCTGGCAAACAATGAATCCCTTGTTAATAATTTAGAAGTTTCAGAGGAACTGGGTGCTAGTGACCACAAATCAATTACATTTAGAATTGAATGGAAGTATGATAGTAGGGATAACTCAGTAACAGTCCCAGATTTTCGCTTAGCAGATTACGATGGGCTTAGAGAACACTTATCATCTGTTGATTGGGGTAACGAAGAGAGCTATCAATATGACAGTTTTCTGAACACAATACATGCTGCTCAAAGAACGTTTATCCCTTATAAGGAAATTAGATCAAATAGAAATGACCCTAAATGGATGAATAATAGGCTGAAATATCTACTAGGGCATAAGAAAGGAATTTATAGGCGTATCAAAAGAGGCGAGGGTCATCTTATGAATCAGTATATTGACATTAAGAGGGACATTAAAAAGGGGATAAGAAAAGCTAAAAGGGACTATGAAATTAAAGTTGCTAGGGATTCTAAAACTAATCCAAAAAGTTTTTTCCAGGTATATAGAACAAAAGTCAGAGATAAGATAGGTCCCCTTAAAAATAACTATGGGCATCTTACTGACAAAGAGAATGAAATGTGCTCGATTTTAAATAATTATTTTCTCTCGGTTTTTACACAGGAAGACACTAATAATATTCCGGTAATTAATTTTTATAGTGGAACAGAAGAAGATAAATTATGTAACATCACAGTCACTAGTGAAATGGTTGTGAAGCAGATAGACCGACTGAAGCAAAATAAGTCACCGGGTCCTGATGAGGTTTTTTCAAGGGTTCTTAAGGAATGCAAAATGGAAGTCTGTGAACCATTAACTAATATTTTTAATTTATCTCTTCAAACAGGTGTAGTGTCTGATATGTGGAAGATGGCTAATGTAATTCCTATTTTTAAAACAGGGGACAAGTCGTTACCGTCAAATTACCGCCCAATAAGCCTGACCTCAATTGTAGGCAAGTTGCTAGAGTCAATTATAGCTGAGATTATAAGAAGCCATCTCGATAAGCATAGCTTGATTAATGATACTCAGCATGGATTCACAAGAGGCCGGTCTTGTCTAACTAATTTATTAACTTTCTTCAGTAAAGCTTTTGAGGCTGTTGACCATGATAGAGTTCCGCACCAAAGACTGTTGAAGAAAGTAGCAGCTCATGGCATTGGGGGGAGGGTGCTCTCGTGGATCGAGTCATGGCTCACAGACAGGAAGCAGAGAGTGTCCATAAATGGGGTTAAATCCGAGTGGGGATCAGTAACAAGTGGCGTTCCACAGGGATCAGTCTTGGGCCCGTTGTTGTTTATAATATATATCAATGATCTTGATGAAGGAATTGCTAGTGATATGAGCAAATTCGCCGATGACACGAAGATAGGTAGGATAATTGATTCAAACGTAGATGTTACGGAACTTCAGGAGGATTTAGACAAACTCTACTCTTGGTCAGAAAAGTGGCAGATGCAGTTCAATGTGGATAAATGCAAGGTTCTGAAGCTCGGGAGTGTCTATAACCCTAGCACTTATAAGTTAAATAATGTAGAACTTAGCCATACAGATTGCGAAAAGGACTTGGGGGTTATGGTAAGCAGCAACCTTAAACCAAGACAGCAATGCCTAAGCGTACGTAATAAGGCAAATAGATTACTGGGATTTATATCAAGAAGTGTAAGCAACAGAAGTCCAGAGGTCATA
>NC_091324.1:15730708-15758208 GCF_038502225.1 Cherax quadricarinatus | reverse complement strand
TAAAAGGGAGGGCACTGCAATGGATAAGAGAATACCTGACAGGGAGGCAGCAACGAGTCATGGTACGTGAAGAGGTATCACAGAGGGCGCCTGTTACGAGCGGGGTCCCACAGGGGTCAGTTCTAGGACCAGTGCTATTTTTGATATATGTGAACGACATGATGGAAGGAATAGACTCTGAAGTGTCCCTGTTCGCAGATGACGTGAAGTTGATGAGAAGAATTAAATCGGACGAGGATGAGGCAGGACTGCAAAGAGACCTGGACAGGCTGGACATGTGGTCCAGCAACTGGCTTCTCGAATTCAATCCAGCCAAATGCAAAGTCATGAAGATTGGGGAGGGGCAAAGAAGACCGCAGACAGAGTATAGGCTAGGTGGACAAAGACTACAGACCTCACTCAGGGAGAAAGACCTTGGGGTAACCATAACACCGAGCACATCACCGGAGGCACACATCAACCAAATAACCGCTGCAGTATACGGGCGCCTGGCAAACCTGAGAATAGCGTTCCGATACCTTAATAAGGAATCGTTCAAGACACTGTACACTGTGTATGTTAGGCCCATACTGGAGTATGCAGCACCAGTCTGGAACCCACACCTGGTCAAGCACGTCAAGAAGTTAGAGAAAGTACAAAGGTTTGCAACAAGGCTAGTCCCAGAGCTCAAGGGAATGTCGTACGAGGAAAGGTTAAGGGAAATCGGACTGACGACACTGGAGGACAGAAGGGTCAGGGGAGACATGATAACGACATACAAGATACTGTGGGGAATAGACAAGGTGGACAGGGATAGGATGTTCCAGAGAGGGGACACAGGGACAAGGGGTCACAACTGGAAGCTGAAGACTCAGACGAGTCACAGGGACGTTAGGAAGTATTTCTTCAGTCATAGAGTTGTCAGCAAGTGGAATAGCCTAGCAAGTGAAGTAGTGGAGGCAGGAACCATACATAGTTTTAAGAAGAGGTATGACAAAGCTCAGGAAGCAGAGAGAGAGAGGATCCAGTAGCGATCAGTGAAGAGGCGGGGCCAGGAGCTGAGTCTCGACCCCTGCAACCACAATTAGGTGAGTACAATTAGGTGAGTACACACACATATTTCAGGTATCAAGATTTCATTAATATACTTATGGTTTTCATTGTATAATTCATATATATCGATGGTGTCGAGTCATTAATTTATAACAAGTGGACGCCCAATTAACAACGATGTACAGTACTGCTGACGAGGCTCACTTCAACTCTTTGTCATTGACTTGGTAAAGAAATTTCTTATTGCTTCCAGACATTTTATTTTGTAATTTAAACTGTGACTTTTTTAATCCGTATTGCTGCTATTCACGGTTTTCTAGTATGTGTGTTTGAACTTTTACGTGGTTACCTGTAGTTCCTTCCGGAGATTACAGCCCCCGCGGCCCAGTCCCAGACCAGACCAGACCTCGTGGTTGCTGACCTGATCGATCAGGCTGTTGGTGCCCACTGCCCAACACATGCACCACAGCCCAACTGATGAGAACTTGATATGTGGAATTCATCAAGTTCACTCCTGAAGATAGCTAAGGGTGTACTGGTAATCCCTTTATGCATGAAGGGAGGATGCTGAGGCGTGGTCCCTTTATATTTATTGAGTGCTCTCTCAGTGAACTCATCACTCCCCTGCTTTTCACCGGAGGAATCCTGCACTGTCTGCCAAGTCTCTTGTGTTCATAAGTAGTGATTTCGGTGTGCAGGTGTGGGACTAATCCCTCCAGAATCTTCCAGGTACATCACGTACCTTTCTCGCCTACGTTGGAAGCAGCACAGTTGGAGGGACTTAGGCGCTCCCAGTAATTTAGGTATTTGAACTTATACGAGCTATGAAGGTTCGGCAATTTCACATACTTGGAAGGGGACCATAAGTAATAAGCAATATTTCAGCCTAAAGAGAACGAGTGCCTTGAAAAGTGGTTATTGTATATCTTTTATATTTTTTCTTGTATTCTAAAGGCACATACCTCTTTCAATCTTAGTAATTTTAATCTCTAACTCAAATGAAGTTAATATTAGCTTTATGTATTTAATGTTTTATAAGATTCAAACATCTTACCAGTCTCATACTTTAATTTGTGGGTGTGTACTCACCAACTTGTGCTTTCCGGGGACCAATCTTGGCTCCTGGCCCTGCCTCTTAGGCTTCGAAGACCAGCATCACTGGTTTCTAGCCTACCGAGCCTTCATCCAGTTCTCTACTACCTCTTAACATCTCTCTGACTCGTCTGTGTTTTTAACTTATTAGTTATCTTATATGAACAAAGTATTTTGTAAGTCGTAATTATGTCTCAACTAGTCTTCCTCCTCTCAAGAGTCGTCATACCTCTAAGGTCTGGGAACTAGCTCGACAACTCTTCCAACGACCTCATTGCGGCCACGTAACAGTATATCACACATTGACCACGTAGTACACAAATCATAGTACTGTATAATGCTTCGCATGTGATCTAATACTTGCATGAGTGTCCTAGTCTTGTAATGGGCCATAAAAAAAAACTATACTCGACAATGACAGATTTTAAAAACACACTAGAAGAAACAAAATATAAACCACAAACAACTCGAGAGGCAAGAAGAGGAATGCGAGGGACCTCGGGGGGAGGGAGGAACAATGTCTAAAGAGCGCACGTCCAAGGAACACACCAGTGTCACTCTTACAACTGTGAACCCTAGGGGTTTAGCGTTTCCCCCTGATATTATTAATAATAATTAATGAAAAGAAACCCTTCAACTAAAGGGATGGCAAAGGCTATGCTGATACTTTTTAAGGCGCAGTACTATTGCACACTAACAGCTCCATTAAAAGCAGGCATACTACTCAGATATGGAAAGAATGAGCTCGAGAGAGAGAGAGAGAGAGAGAGAGAGAGAGAGAGAATACAAAACGCAAGATCACAACACAGAACAAAGGGAAAACGTGAAAAATCTGGGTGTAATAATGTCAACTGACCCTTTCTTCAAAGAACACACAAAGGCAAATGTCACGATAGCCAGGAAAATGACAGGGTGGATAACGAGAACTTGCAAAACAAGGGAAATAGTGCTAATGGTGACCTTCCAAATCACTTGTGCTCTCTTCATTAGAGCATTTCTCATTGTTGACGGCTCCTTACAGGGCAGGAGATATATCAGAGCTGGGACACAGACCGTTTCCTGCCTGTATAGTGCCAATTAGGCATTTAAATTATTGGAAACGCCTCAGTACAAAATATGTGCTCGTTGGAGCGGAGGAGATCGAGATACATGATAATATATATGTAGAAGGTGCTTGAGAGCCTAGTCCAAAATATACTACCACAGCAACATACCTGAGACACGGGAGAATGTATAAAATATACCCAGTGAAAAACAGGGGCGCCGTGGGCACAATTAGATAATATTATCAACATTCGGTTCCAGACTGCTTAACACTACAACAAGATATCAGAAACACTGCCGAAACAAATGTATTAGTTTTCAAGAGGAAACTGAACATGTACCTCTGCCAAGTGTCAGATAAACCAGATCGTGATGGTTATGTCGATCAGCGGGTGGCCGGCAGTAACAGCCTGGATGATTAGGCAAATACCAGACAAGCCTGACTCAAGGTCGGGCTGCAAGAGTAGGTAAACTAATGAAAACCTTCAAAGGTATATCAAGAGTCACATTTTAATAGCACAGTCATCGGTACTTTTATATTACTACGTTGAAAAATAACAAGCTGACCATCGCATGGGGCACCCCGAGCTTCCTTACACCCATTATTATATTAGCCAGTGAAAATCTTCTGATAGGGTGTTTGTTATATATATTACTCGTTCAGTAACGCCCTTCCTTCACCCTACAGCGAGGACGTGGCAAGATGTAACTGCTGATGTGCAATGCTTCACACGGTGGTGTCTTCTTACACAAATGAGAATCTGGTAGCCGTTGGCTCTATGTGCAAAAGGACCAAGACTTGTCAATACCCTCGTTTCATACATAAGGAGAACCCAGCAGACCCCTGCCTTGAGTTAACTTGGTAAATTTCTTAAGTCAGCTCTTGGACAGCCAGACTGTGGTACCTACGCAGGACTGCGTGCGGCTAGCACTAATATACTCACTGATTAGGCCGTCAAACAAGCGGCCTCGTCCAAGATCAGGCCGTGAAGAGAGGAAGGGGGAGGGGAGCATGGACCCCCGGCACTGTCTACACGCGGGTAGTCATGGTGGGCCAGGATAGAGCGACCAATGGCTTACCGGTCTGACTCACTGGTCTGGAGTGCCTTGATCAACGGGATTAAGTCATCAAACCGGAATAAGGAGACGAGGTCCCTCGCATATAACCTAAGCTGGGGGTCCGGTAAAGAAAGTGAGGCAACTCGTCCACCACTGGTGTCCCAGATGAGTAAGACACTTCCAAGAATGAACCCCCGTCACAGCCAGTCGCTAAAGCATTCCTTTATTTGTCACATCCTCACTACCCAGAAGAGCTACACATCACTCCCCACTACACCCAATCTACCCACACCCTTATTTTCATTCTCGGTGCACGAAATTTCGAGAGGAGAGAGCGGAAGTCTGACAAGAGTGAACTTCACTAGTGGAGACAAGGGTATCACCCAGCCTCACCATTCACCAATACTTGCACCTGTGTTACAAGTTTCACTCCTGCTGACTGTGTAGTGCCTTGCTACATCACTTATTGTGTCATGTTAGTTAATGTGCTGTGCTTAGTAACCCTGCATGTCTGAGCACATCACGTTCACTGCCACTCCTGTGACGAATGCCTCTCAACGACACAACTAACATGGCCAAAAAAGTGGGTGTGCTTGTGTGTACACCTGTCATGCATTAAATTAACATTTCTAAACAGAAACACTAAGAAATAATCCAAAAAGTTAAACCTTAAAGCAGAAGAAAAACTGAACTAGAATAAATTTAACTCACTCAAGACACGACTGGTAGTGGTGAGGCAGGTTATTATTTCAGCAGTCACACACACGCCCAGCCATAAACATAACAGAAACACAAATCAAATCAACACTTATTTACTTCCTCTGATACCAAAGATGGGAACTATCAGAAAATCTATAGTCAAACACACTGTCTTCATCGTCACGTAGCGTGAAGCATCTAAATTCAAATTTTTAGTCGTCTTAAATCCGGCACTGAAAATAAATGTGCGAGAGGAGGGGAAGGGGAGAGGAGAAAAGGTGGAAGGCGAAAACGGCAAGAAATAGACTGAAAGAAATAGCAGAGAAAAGGATGTCTGAAGAAGAGACGGAGAGGGGACGTATAAAGAAAATAAGAGAGAAAGGTAACGGCAAAATAAAAGGGGGAGGGAGAGGGGGAACAGAAGAGAGGAGGGAAGAGAAGAGAGGAAGGTGGGGTGGGAAAGAGGAGGAGGGAAGGGAGAGCAAGAAGGGGGGAGGGAGGGAGGAGGGAGGGAGGAGGGAAGAGGAGGAAGAGGAGGAGGAGGAGGAGGAGGAGGAAGAGGAGGAGGAGGAGGAGGAGGAGGATGAGGGAGGGAGGGAGAGGGAGAGAGGAGAGAGAGAGAGAGAGAGAGAGAGAGAGAGAGAGAGAGAGAGAGAGAGAGAGAGAGAGAGAGAGAGAGAGAGAGAGAGAGAGAGAGGTGAGAGTTGAGAAGGGTGATATTGGGAGGGAGGCGGGGAATAGGAGGGGAGAGAGCGAGGACAAGAAAGGGATGGGGAAAGGGAAATACTGACATAGCGACATATGACATTAAATAACATTAAATAACGTTCAGACCACGTGATAACGACACGTTCAGACCACCGGTGATGACACGTTCAAACCACCGAGGATAACGATATGTTCAGAGGTGATGTGTTCACTCATGCGTCGATGCGTCCATTCATGCGTTGATGAGTCTAGTCGGACGTTGATGCTTCCACTCATGCACTGATGCGTTGGTGCGTAGATTTAATATTCCCTCTAAACGAAACAGATACAAGGACATTGACTAAGGAATACCGCTATTTGCCGGCGATCACTCTGTACTAAGATCTGATTATGCAGTAGAACAGACTGGTGAGAAAAATAAAAGAACAGAAACCCAGACTACTGAAGAGAAGACTATGAAGATACGAGAGATTTCCTTAAAGTTCACTGGGAAAGGAAACTGGAAAGCATGGCGGCCCAAAAGATGCTGGAAATACTAGATATTCAGATATACAATGTAAAGAGGCAGATATTTATACTAGTGAAGAGAAGAAAATGTAATACTGAAAAACCTGTGGTTCAGCCAAGCCTGTTGGAAAGCCAAAGGAAGGGCCAAATGATTATGGAAGAAATAAAGAGCATTGAGGAGACATAAAAACAGGAAGCAAGCACAACTAGGAACGACTACGCATGGGTACGAGCGGGAGGTGAGAGAGAAAACTTGAAAAATAACCTATCAGCGTCACAGCCACAGGAGGAAAGCAACTGTGAAGGATCAAGTGACAAAACTAAAGAAGGAAGGAGGACTAATAACAGTAGACGACAGAAAGGTATGATAGCTAAAAGTTTGTGGAGGTATTCACAGAGGGGGCAAGAAATTATTACAATACTGATATATAATAACGACAAGAAAAGGAATTTGACACATATGTAACATACGAGTACCTTTATTTGGAGATGTTTCGCCAACCAGTTTCTTTATCTATTTAATACAGAGGTAATGTGATGGTAGTTGAAACTGAGGACAGGTTGAGGGACTGATTATCTCATCTTCCGCTTTCTATTGTGTTCAGATGTACAAGGATGACGGATTAATAACGTAAATCTTCTATTGTTTCCAGTTTCAACGTCTTCACATTACCTATGTATTAAACTGATAAAGCCACTGGTTGCGTAACGTCTTAAAATAAACATACCCAGGTGCTGCATGTGCGTCTAATTCCACAGCAAGAAATGATGCCAAATAACATAGAGGCAATGGTATACCAACCCATACTAGATAATATACGCACAACATGGGAAGACGTGAAGGCGACACTAAAGGAACTAGACATAGAAAAATCAACATATCTTCATGGGGTAATAAGGAAGGGAAGAGAACCACTGTATGAGCCTACAGCGAAGATCTTCAAGTCGCTAGAGACGGGACAACTACCAGATAACTGGATGCTCGTTAATGTAATCCAAATACTTGAGGAGGACAGACGGGAGGCACTACACTACAGGCCGATATTACACACGTGCATAATTTCCCAAATACACCTTATCACCTGCAGGAGAAAGCAAATAATCAAAGATCCCGTTTGACCAGTCTGCTGTATTTGAATAACAGTTACTGAGATAAAACAAGAAAAACAATGACTGCATCTTCCTGGACTGCGAGGAGGCATATGACACGGTTCCCCCACAAAGACTGACCCACATGCTTTAACAGCATGCAGGGATAAAATTAGTTATATATTGGATGTAATTTCGAGTACCTGAAAGAAAAAGAGTGACGGTTTTGATGAATGCCTCTGACTAATATATATTAAAAAAGGGCCCTGTTACAGGGGTTGTCAAGCTGCAGTTCAATCCAAACAAGTGGCTGCTGGAGTTCAATCCAAACAAGTGGCTGCTGCAGTTCAATCCAAACAAGTGGCTGCTGCAGTTCAATCCAAACAAGTGGCTGCTGCAGTTCAATCCAAACAAGTGGCTGCTGGAGTTCAATCCAAACAAGTGGCTGCTGGAGTTCAATCTAAACAAGTGGCTGCTGGAGTTCAATCCAAACAAGTGGCTGCTGGAGTTCAATCCAAACAAGTGGCTGCTGGAGTTCAATCCAAACAAGTGGCTACTGGAGTTCAATCCAAACAAGTGGCTACTGGAGTTCAATCCAAACAAGTGGCTGCTGCAGTTCAATCCAAACAAGTGGCTGCTGCAGTTCAATCCAAACAAGTGGCTGCTGGAGTTCAATCCAAACAAGTGGCTGCTGGAGTTCAATCCAAACAAGTGGCTGCTGGAGTTCAATCCAAACAAGTGGCTGCTGCAGTTCAATCCAAACAAGTGGCTGCTGCAGTTCAATCCAAACAAGTGGCTGCTGCACTTCAATCCAAACAAGTGCAAAATCATGAAATTTAGTGGCTGGGAAGGGGCACTAAAGTAGAAATGCAGACTGGGAAAGGCAAATAAGATATACGATTTCGGCAGCCTTCACGATATACCTTTGAAGAATTTCGAGAGTTTAACTACTCTCGGAGCCCGGCCATGGGCCAGGCTCGTGCGGTGCTTGCCTGATCAACCAGGCTCAGGCTAGTAATTCTCGATAATTGCCCGAGGCTTCGTGATATTCAATGCTCAGCTCTTACAATTGGTAGGGAATACAACGCCTGGGGAATGGAGGCAATCAGGCTTGCTCCAAGGGTGGGGGGAAGGACAGCTCCAATTCCTTGGATCAAGTGCCTTTAAATCAAGAATATCCTCTTTAGGAGTGAACTACGAATTCTCTGCTGCTGCTGCTCCAGCAGCAGCACTTTCAAAACCTAATGATCCATCAGTGAAATACCTGCAACTGGTTTCAAGGGTTATCTTACTACCCCTGCAGCCCCACCTGGTATATCAGGCTACTGGTGCAAACACCACACTCCAGTGGTGGTAGCTGTCTACCACCACCACTAGTCCCAATACGGCTACCCCCACCAACATCACTTCCTCTCGGGGGTTACAGGGAGGATACAAGACTATCTACAGGCTACCGAGGGCTCCTTCACTCTGCTATAAGAGGGACGCGGGAGAGAAGGGAGGGAGGGTGGGGGGGGGGTCAGATGATCAGCCTCCTTATACTAGAAGCAACAACCACCACTGCTACTACTACCATAATGATCATTACAAAAATTGCCGGCAAAAGCAATAGCAGAAGCAGCATTACTACTACTACTACTACTACTACCAAACACTACCACTGTGACTATCAACGCACTACTACAGCTACTGTCACTAACATTATCACCACAAACGTGCCAATACCACCACTAGCAGCACCATCAGCACCGTTACCACCCTGGGGTGTGGACAATCACCAAGACATAGGGTACACCAACCGCTACAAGTGATGTCGCGATGCAGGTAGCTGAAAGGGAGAGCATGGGGAAGGAGGTGGGGGAAGGGTTGGCCATGGAAGGGGGAGTGAGAGGACGACGATTGAGGAAGGGGTAGAAAAATGAAGGGGGACGAGAGGAAGCAAGAGAAACGGGAGACCATAAAAATGAGCATGAATCTAATTGAAAGACCCCGAGGATATACATCCCATACTGATGGGGAAGCGCTAAACCCGGGAAATGGCAAGTAATTTTGATTCAAGGAAAAGGAAAGACAGCTCCAATTCCTCGGATCAAGATAACTTCACAAGCATCAGACACCTCGTCCTACTGACGTATATAGCAGGGGACGAATTGTTGGAAGTAAACAGTTAGGAGAACTATTGGGAAGTAAACAGTTAAGAAGAGAACTGTTGAGAAGTAAACTGTTAATAACTGTAAGGAAGTAAACAGTTCAACTGTTGGGAAGGCAAATGAGTGGTGACAACTTGAGGAGTCATAGGACATCTTGACTGACGAGGTTTCGAACTTTCGGTGCTTGGAGTTTGATCAAGTCAACTACATGAACAGTATGAGAGCAGACAGGTTATATATAGAGCCAGGAGAGTGTAGTAATATTGGTGGTGGTTGTGATGGTGGTATTAATAGCAGCTACTACTAGATACTATTAATGCCACCACCACTATTCTATTACTACGGCCCTCTTATACTAATATTATCAACGTCCAACAGAAGTGTCCAAAGTTAATGTTTTAAGAGGCATGTCCAGGAATGAAGAGAACTGTTGTATATGTCAAAGGCTTCGGGGATAACTTCTCCCACCTGTGATACACATGTGACAGATTTCGAGAGTTTTCCTATACCAACAACCCGCCCGGCCTGGGGCCTGGCCACGGTTGGCCGCTTTCAGATCAACCTTCATATGCTGTAAATATACGAGTAAGACCCATTATAAAAGACACAGGAAAGCAATGCTGCTATTTACCTGTGACTTGTTTCTAGAGTTTTCCTACACTCGCTGTCCAGCCCGAGCCAGTGTATACCGAGCGTAAGTAGAAGATTTTCTGATATACCTGTCATCTATTGTGTTCACGAGACAGAGAGAAGTGACCAGCCATCCTGCCAGGTTGCAAACCATGTGACAGGTTTCAGTTTCACTCACATGACAGGACGGTATTTCCCCCTAGATACATGCTGTCTAGCAAACTACATCCTGCATGAAAGTATAGAAGCAGCAACAACAAGGGTAATTTAGCTACTGCTGTTGAAAACAGACAACAATAGTAGAAGCAGCAGGAACAGCAAGAGCAACAACAGCAGTGGTAGCAACAACAAAAGTAGCAACAAGATAAACAGTAGCAACAACAGCAAAAGCAGTAGCAACAGCGGTATCAACAACAGCAAAAGCAGCAACAACAGAAAAAGTAGCAGCAGCAACAGCAGCAGCAGCAGCAGCAGCAGCAGCAGCAGCAGGAGCAGGAGCAGCTCAGGTTGCGGGAGGTAGGGGCAGTCCAGAGTCGGGTTCCACCTCGTTTCGTCGCCAAGCGACCCTGCACGCTACTCTTGCAACTCTTACTGCATCATACTCCAGCAACTATCTTCTTGCAACACATAATGATAAAAGTCTCCCTACAAAATACACTGCTAAAACTATCTCCCAGCAACATACACACTGATGAAACTTCTTGCAACATACAACGGAATGAGCATGTATAAGAGCTGGGAATACTAAACAGGTCATCTTTCAGGGAAGGCAGTAAGGCAAACGCTTCAGAAGACCAGAAAAATTATACGTTAGCTTTCAAAAAAAAAAAAAAAAAAAAAAAAAAGGCTGGCAAATGCTGGAACCCTTCAGAGTGCTTATGGTTCCCCGTGTGGAATACTGCGGTGTGCTCACTGTGGTGCTTACTGTCCGCAGCCAATAAAACCTCTACATAGGTTATTACTTGCTATAACCTATTATCATTATCACAACACACCGTTATCATGGAGTATCATCACAGACTAGGTGGTATAATAAGATAATGTAACCGTTATCATACATTACATGTAACTTGTCAACAAACACCATTTTCATTATCATCACACTCTAATTTATCAACACATGACTTAGTTTATCACTAGGTGTTAACATAAGCTGTCACTATCATCACTTATCATATGCTCTACCTTATCACTAATTTAACACTGTTTTCATCATTAACTATTACCACACTCTGAAACAACAGTCACACGTAAATGTTACCACATGTAACTTATCCCACTGCTACTAGTACAACTTTATCATTATATATTCATCACCACACTATTAAATTTATTTTCACCACAATATTGTGATCATTACGCCAATGTAACTTATTACCTTACTGTAACTGTTATCACTTGTCATTGTAACTTATTACCTTACTGTAACTGTTATCACTTGTCATTGTAACTTATTACCTTACTGTAACTGTTATCACTTGTCACTGTAACTTATTATCTTACTGTAACTGTTATCACTTGTCATTGTAACTTATTACCTTACTGTAACTGTTATCACTTGTCATTGTAACTTATTACCTTACTGTAACTGTTATCACTTGTCATTGTAACTTATTACCTTACTGTAACTGTTATCACTTGTCACTGTAACTTATTATCTTACTGTAACTGTTATCACTTGTCATTGTAACTTATTATCTTACTGTAACTGTTATCACTTGTCATTGTAACTTATTACCTTGTTGTAACTGTTATCACTTGTCATTGTAACTTATTACCTTACTGTAACTGTTATCACTTGTCATTGTAACTTATTACCTTGTTGTAACTGTTATCACTTGTCATTGTAACTTATTACCTTACTGTAACTGTTATCACTTGTCATTGTAACTTATTATCTTACTGTAACTGTTATCACTTGTCATTGTAACTTATTACCTTGTTGTAACTGTTATCACTTGTCACTGTAACTTATTATCCCACTGTAACTGCTATCACTTATCATCCCACTGTTGCCACTTATTACCGAAATATAGATTACTGAAACTTATCACACCACTGTAACTTAATGTTATCAACACGCTGTAACTGTTACCACTGCACAGTGTCACCATTACGTTGTATCTTAATTGTCCACGAAGTGTTACCATCACATGCTGTAACTTATCATTTCACTGTAACTAGTAAGACTTTTCATCAAACCTCAATTTATCGCACTAATGTAATTTTTTTCACTGCTTTTTATCACTGAGCTGTTACCACTACACGCTGTAGCTGCTATCATCACTGTAAACATTTTAGCAGGTTTAATATTGCTTTTTTTTCCCAACAATCAGTAAGGAGGTGATTCATACCACTACATTACCAATCAAACCAGCCACTAAATGCCGCTCCACACACCAGTAGTGGATGCTCAACCACGTTAATCATTACACATGCACAGACTTGCTCGTTTTTTCTAGATTGTTACTATACGTATCACAAAATCCAGACGTGCACATGTGCCAGTAATTATGGCACTGAGCCAGGAAAGCGCAAGTGCCCAGTGGGACACGCATGGTAATTTCACTGTCACTGCTAGATCACGTCTCGTTTCCTAAGTGTGAACGCTGCTCCTTGGAGTCTCCGCTTTTCTGTTGTGCAGGACCAGAACACGTGTAGAAGTGTAAACAAATCTAAAATGAAAAGTGTGGGTGTACCTATTGCTGGGGTGTCTAGATGTACCTGTCACTTAAGGTATATGTGTACAAAGTACCTGTCAGCTGTGTATAGCTGACATATATGCAGATTAAATGTATCATTTGTTGTGAGACGAAAGTACCTGGGTGGGTGTAGGTGCGATATGTGTACCTGTTCCTAAGGTGTAGTCTAGGTGCGTGGCAAGTGTGAGTGTTGGTGTGGACGACCTACCTGACGCTGAAGGAGGGCCTGGAGAATCATGATGGAGTAGAGAGGTATGGAGGAGTGCAGCATAGGGCGGTGACGTATGGGTCCCCATCCGAGGCGATGATCGCACCCCACCCGTCCTCAGTTAAGTTTGCCAACGCACTGTGTAAGTGTGTGTGTGAGAGTGTTTGAGAGAAGGGAGACGGACGCCTCGCCGCCACCGCTGCTGGTACTTGTGGTGGTAGCGTCGGAATGCACCCCACTATGCATCAGGCAAAAGGGACACCACCACCCTTCCCTACCCGGACAGTGTCCTCTCTCCTCCCCCTCCCCTCGCACCCTTACCCACGCTCACCAGCCGGAAGTTGCTACTTCTTGCTCTCATACCCAATACTATAACAAAAATAACTTAATCCACCAGCGGAGTGTGTGTTTACCTCTGGCATGGCGGCGGCGGCCTCCTGAAAAGTTGGAAACAGGTTGTCGGAGGCGCATGACACCATAGGTGAAAGAGGCACTACATGTGAAGGCAGGAATCGGGTTAATGGATCCCCCTGGAGGGCGTACACTGCAGCGGGCCAGCGTCTGGGCAGGTCACGATGCTGCAGCAATGAGTGTCTCGTCTTTGTGCTGCCAAAACCCGTTCCCGTTTCATTCAAGCGCCCCTCCCGGTCCACCTTTACATCCCTATGGAGGTGAGCACACGTGGGACCCACTGGACGCACCACGCACGCACGCACCCAGGGCACTCCTCGCGCACTCAAGTGCATCACATGTGCACGCTCAACGCTAACCACTTGTTGTACCCAGATCTCTCTTTCGCATGCGTTTATCACATATGCACTTAACACCTCTATCAATATTAAAACTTGTGCACGTATACCTCTACCAATATTAAAACACGTGCATGTAACACCTCTACCAATTTAAAAACACGTGCATGTAACGCCTCTACCAATTTAAAAACACGTGCATGTAACACCTCTACCAATCTTAAAACATTTGAAGAATAAAAGGGCACAATCCCATGACTGGAACAATACACAAATAACCGGCACACTGGGAACAAACCTATGTGATAAGTTTCAGTTTCCTGTGTGGGTTATTTTTTCAATGTGTTATTAAAGCATTTGGACGTGAAGTGAGAACCTTTATAATGAAGGCAGGAGTTTCTTCATGGAACACAGGTTCCTGTCCCACATCACTAATAGAATCCTCCCACAGACTTCATGGAGAATAAAAAGAAACAATAGCCCAGATTACGAGGAAAGATATAACGATGAAAAAAGCAAGCATAAAACAGCTATAACGAGACTACGTAATTTGTCAGGTGTATGTAGCCAACGGAGTCCTTCAAGGATGCCTCCTGGGATCCATACTACTTTTGGCGTACGTAAACAATATAGCACATCACATCATATACCTAAGATCAATCCTGTACATGTATGGTGTACAGTACCGACAAGATGAAGAATTAGACACATTTGCAACATCTGGGTATCTTTACAAAAATAAATATGAAAAAGTGCTATGATTCGCCACCGGTTTAAAACTGAAACCGAGAGGGGAGGGGGGAAATACTTGCCTATGATGGTGGCTCCAGGGTTCATCGCCCCCGCAGCCCGATCTCAGCTCAAGATCGGCTAGTTTGGTTGCTGCTGCTGGCAGCACGCAGTCCAACGTAAGTCACCACAGTCCTATTCATCAGAAACAGTTGGCAGAAAGCTTACTGACTTATTTCTTGAAGGGGTCAGTCTGTAATTCCTCTCATAAATATAAGACACATACGCAACAGTTAGGTATCTTTATTCCGATACTTTTCGCCTACACAGTAGGCTTCTTCAGCCAAGCACACAGGAGTCAGCAGAAGCAGTAGAGGAGATGTAAAGACGACGTAATCAGTCCACCACCCTTGAAAGCGTAGTTTTGAGGTGGTCAGTCCCTCGGCCTGGAGACGAGTTTTGCTCCATAGTCTGGAACACTGTTTCCCTTATATTTGATGGAAGGGTATTACTGAAAATCTTTGAAGCTATTTTTTTTCTGAGCTATCTCTTAGTATACTTACTCCAAGCCTGCTATTCACTGAGGTTATTTGCATACTTCAAGTTAGTCCCTCCTGTATTGTTCCGGTATAAATCATGACATAACTTTCTCAACTGCACTTCAAGGAGTACAGTTTGAGGGATTATAGGCGCACTAAATAATTTAGTTTTTTTGAGATGTCATAGAAAGTTCTCTGTTCTCCACATTTATAATTTCATCAATCTTAAATGGGGCTAGTTAGAAGAGCAATATTCCAGTCGGCAGGGTACAAGTGCCTACGGAAGTAACATACTTTAATGACATACCCAGAACATTTGACTCCTAAATACAACACGTGTAATCATTCCGCCTTTTACCAATGTCTTGCTATGAATTTGGGCCAGAGGTGCCTGGCAGTTGATCTTGACTGTGTGCAGAAGGATCATCCAAACTGTGATGGACTCCGGGCAGTGGGCACTAACAGCTTGATCGATCAGACCAGCAAGCAGGTCGTCTAGTCTGGAACCGGGCCGAGAGGGGTGGTGTCAGCAGTCCAATATTTTAGTAGTATGTATATGCCATGTACCATATTAGGCAGGCTCCCTGGCCAAGACTTAGTCACGTGACCCCCGTTTGTATCACGCACATGGGCCGTGCCTAACAGGCCTCTACCTCACTCTCGACCAAACCTAGGGGACAGGCAGACGCAGATAGGCCGGGCTCACCATGAATACCAATAGGCCTCCACAAAGGTTCATCAGTTGTATTCCTGATGCCGTCATTTCCTAAACACGAATCCTGATAGCGGAGACCTTCGGAAGGCAGGTAGGTAAAAACGTATATAGTAAGACCAATATCTACTAGGAGTTGAGATATTTAGGTGTGAAGCTCTCTTTCCCTCTACCGACTACCGATCTGATGTCGTAGCAGAAGCCTACGCGTATATTCATATGCAGGCCATCAGAGATTTACAAGTGTCACTGCTGGAACATTACGTGGGAACATCGTGACAAGGATACAAAAGTCTTTAGTGCAGGCAGAGGCATGCAACCCCTCAGCAGTAGTCAAATATAACTTTCATGCCATATGGAATGTCACCTTGTCAACATTCCTGTGAAGAGCAATCAACAGGGAGATCTGGGCCCGGGTCGGGCAGCGAGATAGGAAAAAAAAATCACGAAACTGGTTACAGGTAAACCATAAATAAATTACAGGAAGTTACTAAAGTAAAGGTATTGAGCAAAGGCTAATACTGTTGCCAGGGACAAGTAAGGGTATGATATCGACATGTTGGTAAGAAGAAGCAAATGCAGCTGTATAGAATCTTTACTGACAACGTTTCACCCACCCGGTGAGCTTTAACAAATCACAAACAGGTGTGAACACCAATAGGGGTGAACTCCAGACCATTTAGTAAGAGGAGAGACAAGGGTACAAAGCCACAAGCTTCAGTAACAGACATGAGGAAAAAAAAAGTTGTACTACTAATTTTCTTACTTCAATAACCGGAGGTTAAGAGGCAAGACCGAGAGCTCAAACACAGAACCCGCAAACTCTACCAGGTAATTACACGAACATCACCACCATAACACTTCCTCTAACCACAAATGGGTAATTACACTTTTACACACACACACGACCAGCGAAGAGGCGGGACCAGGAGTTGTGAATCGACCCCTGCAACCACAAATAGGTGAGCACATACAGACAGACAGACACACACACACACACGCACACACTTTCTTGCGACACTCCACCAAAACGCTATACCAAACGTCACCAAATGAACCGCCAAGACTACAAGCGACCTCGACAGCCTCACCAGATGGTAAAGAGGAAATTAAGTACTGACAGGGAATGAGTGCGAGGGAAACCTCTATCATACCAGCTAGCGCGCGCGCGTGTGCGTGCGTGCTTGTCCGCGTGTGTTTGTGTACTCACCTAGTTGTACTCACCTAGATGAGGTTGCAGGGGTCGAGACCGAGCTCCTGGCCCCGCCTCTTCACTGTTCGCTACTAGGTCACTCTCCCTGAACCGTGAGCTTTATCATACCTCTGCTTAAAGCTATGTATGGATCCTGCCTCCACTACATCGCTTCCCAAACTATTCCACTTCCTGACTACTCTGTGGCTGAAGAAATACTTCCTAACATCCCTGTGATTCATCTATGTCTTCAACTTCCAACTGTGTCCCCTTGTTACAGTGTCCTATCTCTGGAACATCCTGTCTTTGTCCACCTTGTCAATTCCTCTCAGTATTTTGTATGTCGTTATCATATCCCCCCTATCTCTCCTGTCCTCCAGTGTCGTCAGGTTTTCCCTTAACCTCTCCTCGTAGGGCATACCTCTTAGCTCTGGGACTAGTCTTGTTGCAAACCTTTGCACTTTCTCTAGTTTCTTTACGTGCTTGGATAGGTGTGGGTTCCAAACTGGTGCCGCATACTCCAATATGGGCCTAACGTACACGGTGTACAGGGTCCTGAACGATTCCTTATTAAGATGTCGCAATGCTGTTCTGAGGTTTGCTAGGCGCCCATATGCTGCAGCAGTTATTTGGTTGATGTGCGCTTCAGGAGATGTGCCTGGTGTTATACTCACCCCACGATCTTTTTCCTTGAGTGAGGTTTGTAGTCTCTGGCCCCCTAGACTGTATTCCGTCTGCGGTCTTCTTTGCCCTTCCCCAATCTTCATGGCTTTGCACCTGGTGGGATTGAACTCCAGGAGCCAATTGCTGGACCAGGTCTGCAGCCTGTCCAGATCCCTTTGTAGTTCTGCCGGGTCTTCGATCGAGTGAATTCTTCTCATCAACTTCACGTCATCTGCAAACAGGGACACTTCGGAGTCTATTCCTTCCGTCATGTCGTTCACAAATACCAGAAACAGCACTGGTCCTAGGACTGACCCCTGTGGTACCCCGCTGGTCACAGGTGCCCACTCTGACACCTCGCCACTTACCATGACTCGCTGCTGTCTTCCTGACAAGTATTCCCTGATCCATTGTAGTGCCTTCCCTGTTATCCCTGCTTGGTCCTCCAGTTTTTGCACCAATCTCTTGTGTGGAACTGTGTCAAACGCCTTCTTGCAGTCCAAGAATATGCAATCCACCCACCCCTCTCTCTCTTGTCTTACTGCTGTCACCATATTATAGAACTCCAGTAGGTTTGTGACACAGGATTTCCTGTCCCTGAAACCATGTTGGCTGCTGTTGATGAGATCATTCCTTTCTAGGTGTTCCACCACTCTTCTCCTGATAATCTTCTCCATAATTTTGCATACTATACATGTCAATGACACTGGTCTGTAGTTTAGTGCTTAATGTCTGTCTCCTTTTTTAAAGATTGGGACTACATTTGCTGTCTTCCATGCCTCAGGCAATCTCCCTGTTTCGATAGATGTATTGAATATTGTTGTTAGGGGTACACATAGCGCCTCTGCTCGCTCCCTCTCTCAGGACCCATGAGGAGATGTTATCTGTCCCCATTGCCTTTGAGGTATCTAGCTCACTCAGAAGCCTCTTCACTTCTTCCTCGGTTGTGTGCACTGTGCCCAGTGCACACAACCGAGTGTGTGTGTGTGTGTGTGTGTACTCACCTAATTGTGGTTGCAGGGGTCGAGACACAGCTCCTTCACTGATCGCTACTAGGTCCTCTCTCTCTCTCTGCTTCCAGAGCTTTCTCATACCTCGTCTTAAAGCTATGTATGGTTCCTGCCTCCACTACACCACGTGTTAGGCTATTCCACTTCCTGACGACTCTATGACTGAAGAAATACTTCCTAACATCCCTATGACTCGTCTGAGTCTTCAGCTTCCAATTGTGACCCCTTGTTTCTGTGTCCCCTCTCTGGAACAACCTGTCTGTCTACCTTATCTATTCCATGCAGTATTTTGTATGTCGTCATCATGTCTCCCCTGACCCGCCTGTCCTCTAATGTCGTCAGTCCGATTTCCCTCAACCTTTCTTCGTAGGACATACCCCTGAGCTCCGGAACTAACCTTGTTGCAAACCTTTGCACTTTCTCTAATTTCTTGACGTTTTTGACCAGGTGTGGGTTCCAAACTGGAGCTGCATACTCCAGTATGGGCCTGACGTACACAGTGTACAGTGTCTTGAACGATTCCTTACTAAGGCATCGGAACGCTATTCTCAGGTTTGCCAGGCGCCCGTATGCTGCAGCAGTTATCTAGCTGATGTGTGCCTCCGTAGACATGCTCGGGGGTACGGTCACCCCCAAGATCTTTCTCCTTGAGCGAGGTTTGCAGTCCTTGGCCACCTAGTCTATACTCTGCGGTCTTCTTTGCCCTTCTCTGATCTTCATGACTTTGCACTTGGCAGGGTTGAATTCAAGAAGACAGTTGCTGGACCACGCGTCCAGCCTGTCCAGGTCTCTTTGAAGTCCTGCCTGATCCTCATCTGATTTAATTCTCCTCATTAACTTCACATCATCTGCGAACAGGGACACCTCTGAGTCTACCCCTTCCATCATGTCATTCACATATACCAGAAATAGCACTGGTCCTAGGACCGACCCCTGTGAGACCCCGCTTGTCACAGGTGCCCACTGTGATACCTCATCCCGTACCATGACTCGGTGTTGCCTCCCTGTCAGGTTTTCTCTGATCCATTGCAGTGCCCTTCCTGTTATACACGCCTGATCCTCTAGTTTCTGCACTAGTCTCTTATGAGGAACTGTGTTGAAGGCCTTCTTTCAGTCCAAGAAAATGCAATTAACCCACCCCTCTCTCTCGTGTCGCACTTCTGTAACTCTGTCATAGAACTCCAGAACCATACCACGGGCGGGATTGAACCCGCGGTCAGAGAGTCTCAAAACTCCAGACCGTCGCGTTAGCCACTGGACCAGCTAGCCACAATAAGATTCGTCCAACTAGGTATATTTCTACACCATAGGAAGGTTAACATAGGCACCACTGTGACCACAAATGCAAGTTTTTACAGACGAATCTCCAGCTATCGTGACACAGGATTTGCCTTCCATGAATCCATGCTGGTTATCGTTTAAAATCTTGTTCTGTTCCAGGTGCTCCACCACTCTCCTCCTGATAATCTTCTCCATGACTTTGCATACTATACAGGTCAGTGACACTAGTCTGTAATTTAGTGCCTCTTTTCTGTCTTTTTTAAAAATGGGAACTACATTTGTGGTCTTCCATACCTCAGGTAGTTGCCCAGTTTCAAGGGATGTGTTGAAGATTGTGGTTAATAGCACACAGTATATCTGCTCCCTCCCTGAGGACCCACGGGGAGATGTTGTCTGGTCCCATTGCCTTTGAGGTATCAAGGTCACTTAGCAGCTTCTTCACCTCCTCCTCAGTTGTGTGCATATCTTAGGTTAGGTAAGGTTCGTCAGGAAACAGGACAAATGTTTCCTGACGCGGGTCTTAGTCAGATGATGACCCGCCTTTGGAGCTTTTGGTCATCTGACCGAGGCCTTCCGCTGGCTTACCGGTCCACCCCTTTAAAAATTATGGTCATTTATAACCATTGTTATATATGTGTGTGCATATCGTCCAGCACCTGTTGGTCTATTCCCTGTTGGTGTCTCCCTCTGTCCTGTCTTCCTAGGGTCCTTCCTGTCTCCACTGTGAATACTTCCTTAAATCTCCCGTTGAGCTCCTCCCATACTTCTTGATCGTTTCTTGTGAGTTCCCCACCTTTTTTCCTCAGCCTGATCATCTGGTCTTTGACTGTCGTCTTTCTCCTAATGTGGCTAAACAACAGTTTCGGGTCAGACTTGACTTTCGATGCTATTGCTATGTCATTTTCGTACTGTCGCTAGGCCTCCCTCCTTATCTGTGCATATTCGTTTCTGGCTCTTCGACTGATCTCCTTGTTTTCCTGGGTCCTTTGCCTTCTATACCTCTTCCATTCTCTAATGCACTTAGTTTTTGCCTCCCTGCACCTTTGGGTAAACCAAGGACTTGCTCTGGTCTGCCTCCTTGCATTTTGTTACATACTCCATCATTTCATTTACTGTCTTTCCTACCATTTCTCTGTCCCACTGCACCTCCCGCAGGAAGTTCCTCATACCTGTGTAGTCCCCCCTTTTATAGTTTGGCTTTTCCCATTCGACTCCTGTTACCCTCTCCACCTGTAACTCTACTATGTAATCAAAACTCAGGGCTACATGGTCACTAGCTCTGAGGGGCCTTTCATATGTGATGTCATCAATGTCTGAGCTACTCAGGGTGAACACAAGGTCCAGTCTTGCTGGTTCATCCTCCCCTCACTCTCTGGTAGTGTCCCTGATGTGTTGATGCATGAGGTTTTCCAGTACCACATCCATCATCTTGGCTCTCCATGTTTCAGGGCCCCCATGAGGCTCCAGGTTTTCCCAATCGATCTCCCTGTGGTTGAAATCACCCATAACCAGTAACTTTGCTCTGCACGTTTGAGCTTTTCGTGCCACCTCAGCCAGTGTGTCCACGATCAATCTGTTGTTCTCATCACATTCCTCCCTTGGCCTCCTGCAGTTCTGTGGTGGGTTACACATCACAGCAATGACTACCTTATGTTCCCCAGATTGAATTGTGCCTGCTATGTAGTCCGTTTCTCCAATCTCGTCCATGCCCTTCATTTCCTTGAAACTCTATCGGTTTTTTATGAGCAGTGCAACCCCTCCTCCCCCTCTGCTCCTTCTATCTTTCCTCAAGATCTGATATCCCGGTGGGAAGACTGCGTCTGTTATTGTCTCAGTGAGTTTCATTTCTGTGACTGCTATGATGTCCGGGGGCTTCTCGTTGATTCTTTCATGCCATCCTTCGTATTTATTTGCTATTCCATCTGCGTTTGTGTACCACACCTTCAGCTTCTTGTCTATCACAGTGGACCTGGGAGAATATTGGGATTGGGGGGTGGAGCCCTGGGGGGTTATGGGAGGTTTGTGGTGTGGGTGGGATTTGTGGAGGGGGGTGAGGGCAGAGTGCCTGTAGTGAGCTGTGGCAGTGGGGGTTGTGATGTGGGGGGTGGGGGCAGGGGGAACAGTGTGTGGGTGTTGGTTGAGATTGTTCAGCTGTGTTGGGGTTTTCACAGTGTGGGTGGGGTTTGTGGTGGGGGAGTGGGGGCAGAGTGCCCAAAAGGGGCTGCTGTAGAGGTGGGGTTTGTGGTGGGGGCAGAGGGAACAGTGTGCGGGTTTTGGTTGAGGTTGTTCAGTTGCTTCAGGGTTGTTGTGGTTGGAGTCCTTCTGTGGGTGTCTCTGTAGGGTGTATTTGTCCTTCCACCTGAGTCTGGGTTCTGCTCGTCCTCATCGATGCCTCCCTTCCTCCTTTCGTTTTTGTACCCTCTCTCTCAGTCTCGTCCTTGTCCTTTCCTCCTGTGTTCTGTTGCGATCGAGGCTTTCTCCTGTGGGATCCTGGTTCAAGCTGATTCTGCCTTGAAGACTACTTTGACAGGCCGTCTCCTTCTGCATGCGAACCACCTAATTCTCCGAAATTTTTTCACCTGAGTCATGTCTCCTTCTCTTATTGCTTTCAAGTTACCTTCGATCGCTTTCTTCTCTCCCTGGATTCTTTCATCATATTTTTTCCCTTCAACTTCTTGGAGCCCGTAGACAAACATTGACCTCTCCCTCTCCTCCTCCCACTGTCTCTCTCTTTGTGTCCTCTGAGGTATTTTATCTCCTTCCATCAAGACATTCCTGCCTTTAACCCCTGCACTTGCTGCAGCCCCTATGCTCAGTGGACTGTCTTCCCTGCTCAACTATTCCCTGCCACTGTAGTTGACTGTTAGAGTCTTTGCATAAGTCTTGTCTCCTGCACTGACTGTAGTCTTCACGACTGGCCTTCCTGTACTCATCTTTTCCTGAATCCCTACAGCCCCCTCGTCTGTGACTGGTATAGAAGTCCCTGATGTCATTCCTGTGCTGTCATTTGTCTCTCTATTCTGTTTCAGGTTTTTTTAGCTCCTCTTCTAAGCACTTTATCTTGTCTTCTGCTGCAAAGACTTGTAGTCCCCACTTCCTGCTCTCTTCAAATATCCTCTACTCCATTGCCCTGCTGAGCTCAGCTAGCTTCCTTCCCCACTCTTCCTCCATTTTTGTGAGCTCTACCTCCCAGTCTTCCCTCCCAGGTTCCTCCCTCCTGGGTTCGACCTCTAGACCCCTGGGTCTCCGCCCTCTTGGGTTATCCATTTTTTTTTGGTGTGTGTGTGTGTGTGTGTGTGTGTGTGTGTGTGTGTGTGTGTGTGTGTGTGTGTGTGTGTGTGTGTGTGTGTGTGTGTGTGTCCATCTCTGTACGTCTCTATATGTCTGTCCGTCTCTGTACTCACCTAGTTGAGGTTGGGGGGGTCGAGTCCGAGCTCCTGGCCCCACCTCTTCACTGATCGCTACTAGGTCACTCTCCCTGAACCGTGAGCTTTATCATACCTCTGCTTAAAGCTATGTATGGATCCTGCCTCCACTACATCGCTTCCCAAACTATTCCACTTACTGACTACTCTGTGGCTGAAGAAATACTTCCTAACATCCCTGTGATTCGTTAATAGGTCACTCTCCCTGAACCGTGAGCTTTATCATACCTCTGCTTAAAGCTATGTATGGATCTTGCCTCCACTACATCGCTTCCCAAACTATTCCACTTACTGACTACTCTGTGGCTGAAGAAATACTTCCTAACATCCCTGTGATTCATCTGTGTCTTCAACTTCCAACTGTGTCCCCTTGTTACTGTGTCCAATCTCTGGAACATCCTGTCTTTGTCCACCTTGTCAATTCCTCTCAGTATTTTGTATGTCGTTATCATGTCCCCCCTATCTCTCCTGTCCTCCAGTGTCGTCAGGTTGATTTCCCTTAACCTCTCCTCGTAGGACATACCTCTTAGCTCTGGGACTAGTCTTGTTGCAAACCTTTGAACTTTCTCTAGTTTCTTTACGTGCTTGGCTAGGTGTGGGTTCTAAACTGGTGCCGCATACTCCAATATGGGCCTAACGTACACGGTGTACAGGGTCCTGAACGATTCCTTATTAAGATGTCGGAATGCTGTTCTGAGGTTTGCTAGGTGCCCATATGCTGCAGCAGTTATTTGGTTGATGTGCACTTCAGGAGATGTGCCTGGTGTTATACTCACCCCAAGATCTTTTTCCTTGAGTGAGGTTTGTAGTCTCTGGCCCCCTAGACTGTATTCCGTCTGCGGTCTTCTTTGCCCTTCCCCAATCTTCATGACTTCGCACTTGGTGGGATTGAACTCCAGGAGCCAATTGCTGGACCAGGTCTGCAGCCTGTCCAGATCCCTTTGTAGTTCTGCCTGGTCTTCGATCGAGTGAATTCTTCTCATCAACTTCACGTCATCTGCAAACAGGGACACCTCAGAGTCTATTCGTTCCGTCATGTCGTTCACAAATACCAGAAACAGCACTGGTCCTAGGACTGACCCCTGTGGAACCCCGCTGGTCACAGGTGCCCACTCTGACACCTCACCACTTACCATGACTCGCTGATGTCTTCCTGACAAGTATTCCCTGATCCATTGTAGTGCCTTCCCTGTTATCTCTGCTTGGTTCTCCAGTTTTTGCACCAATCTCTTGTGTGGAACTGTGTCAAACGCCTTCTTGCAGTCCAAGAATATGCAAACCACCCACCCCTCTCTCTCTTGTCTTACTGCTGTCACCATGTCATAGAACTCCAGTAGGTTTGTGACACAGGATTTCCCGTCCCTGAAACCATGTTGGCTGCTGTTGATGAGATCATTCCTTTCTAGGTGTTCCACCACTCTTCTCCTGATAATCTTCTCCATGATTTTGCATACTATACATGTCAGTGACACTGGTCTGTAGTTTAATGCTTCATGTCTGTCTCCTTTTTTAAAGATTGGGACTACATTTGCTGTCTTCCATGCCTCAGGCAATCTCCCTGTTTCGATAGATGTATTGAATATTGTTGTTAGGGGTACACATAGCGCCTCTGCTCCCTCTCTCAATACCCATGGGGAGATGTTATCTGGCCCCATTGCCTTTGAGGTATCTAGCTCACTCAGAAGCCTCTTCACTTCTTCATCGGTTGTGTGCACTGTGTCCAGCACATGGTGGTGTGCCCCACCTCTCCGTCTTTCTAGAGCCCCTTCTGTCTCCTCTGTGAACACTTCTTTGAATCTCTTGTTGAGTTCCTCACATACTTCACGGTCATTTCTTGTTGTCTCTCCTCCTTCCTTCCTTAGCCTGATTACCTGGTCCTTGACTGTTGTTTTCCTCCTGATGTGGCTGTACAACAGTTTCGGGTCAGATTTGGCTTTCGCTGCTATGTCATTTTCATATTGTCTTTGGGCCTCCCTTCTTATCTGTGCATATTCGTTTCTGGCTCTACGACTGCTCTCCTTATTCTCCTGGGTCCTTTGCCTTCTATATTTCTTCCATTCCCTAGCACACTTGGTTTTTGCCTCCCTGCACCTTTGGGTAAACCATTGGCTCATCCTGGCTTTTTCATTATTCCTGTTACCCTTGGATACAAACCTCTCCTCAGCCTCCTTGCATTTTGTTGCTACATATTCCATCATCTCATTAACTGGCTTCCCTGTCAGTTCTCTGTCCCACTGAACCCTGTTCAGGAAGTTCCTCATTCCTGTATAATCCCCTTTCTTGTAGTTTGGCTTCATTCGTCCTGGCCTTCCTGCTTCTCCCTCCACTTGTAGCTCTACTGTGTATTCGAAGCTTAAAACCACATGGCCACTGGCCCCAAGGGGTCTTTCATATGTGATGTCCTCGATATCTTCACTACTCAAGGTGAATACTAAGTCCAGCCTTGCTGGTTCATCCTCTCCTCTCTCTCTTGTAGTGTCCCTAACGTGTTGGTACATGAAGTTTTCCAGTACCACCTCCATCATCTTAGCCCTCCATGTATCTTGGCCCCCATGCGGGTCCAAGTTCTCCCAATCGATCTCCTTGTGGTTAAAGTCACCCATGATCAGGAGCTTTGCCCTGCATGCATGAGCTCTTCTGGCCACTGTAGCCAGTACGTCTGTACGTCTATATGTGTGTGTCCGTCTCTGTACGTCTCTATATGTCTATCCGTCTCTGTACATCTCTATATGTCTGTCCGTCTCTGTACGTCTGTCCGTCTCTGTACGTCTCTATACGTCTGTCCGTCTCTGTACGTCTCTATGTCTGTCCGTCTGTGTGTGTGTGTGTGTGTGTGTGTGTGTGTGTGTGTGTGTGTGTGTGTGTGTGTGTGTGTGTGTGTGTGTGTGTGTGTACTCACCTAGTTGAGGTTGTGTGTGTGTGTGTGTGTGTGTGTGTGTGTGTGTGTGTGTGTGTGTGTGTGTGTGTGTGTGTGTGTGTGTGTCCGTCTCTGTATGTCCGTCTGTGTGTGTGACCGTCTGTGTGTGTGACCGTCTGTGTGTGTGTCCGTCTGTGTGTGTGACCGTCTGTGTGTGACCGTCTCTGCCTGTCCCTCTCTGTCTCCTGAAAGGAATGGAGCGCACTGAAACAGAAGGCGAGCATGAGGCACTGAAATAATGTTAATGGTAAGAATGAGAATTCAGCGAAGAATATAGCGAAGAGGAGTAACACATGAGACATGGCGGAGAAGGCCAGATGAACCACGACACGGTGTATACAAATATAGGCAGCCATATACTAGGTCACTCGAATACCTGAAGGATGTTTACGGGGTTCAATGACCCCGCAGCCTTGTCCAAAACCAGGCTTTCTGATAGAACAAGGCCTGATTAGCCAGTCTGTTATTGCTGGCTGCACGCCGTCCAACATACGATCTACAGCCGACTGAAGAGAAGATGACTTGAAGAACTTACCAAGATCTCTGTGATGAATGGTTTGAAAAACCGACAAGTTGAAGATTGAGACACTTATGCAGCATATGGGAATCTTTATTCAGGAAACGTTTCGCCACACAGTGGCTTCATCAGTCCAATACAAAGAGGAAGGCGTAAGGAAAGGAGGAGTATGAGGTAATCAGTCCCTCAGCCTGGAGTCGATGTGTTCAGTCCATCAATCTTGTAGAATGTACAGCATAGGGCCGTAGACGTGGCTTATATACTGTAGTGAGGTGACTTGAAGCAGACGGAGGCGGGATCATAGTGGTATCATCCACTAGTCGAAGTAGGTCTTTGTCCAAAGGTTGAACAAGCGTTGAAGAATTCTTTGTAAGAAGATCCCATGATGCTGCAGTGTCTGACAGTTGTGATGAATGATCCCGCCTCCGTCTGCTTCAAGTCACCTCACTACAGTATATAAGCCACGTCTACGGCCCTATGCTGTACATTCTACAAGATTGATGGACTGAACACATCGACTCCAGGCTGAGGGACTGATTACCTCATACTCCTCCTTTCCTTACGCCTTCCTCTTTGTATTGGACTGATGAAGCCACTGTGTGGCGAAACGTTTCCTGAATAAAGATTCTCATATGCTGCATAAGTGTCTCAATCTTCAACCAAGATCTCTCTTGAAGACAGCAAAGGGTCTGTTGGTAATCCCCCTTATGTAAACAAAGTCAAGTCAAGCCCCCTTATGTATGTTGAAAAGTCTTGGGCATCGTACATTATTATATTTCCTAGTGTACTCTGGGCATCCCTACTTTTCATAAAGAATATTTTGCAGGTCCGCCGAACCTCTTGCTT
>NC_091324.1:15535708-15723208 GCF_038502225.1 Cherax quadricarinatus | reverse complement strand
TTCTTTTCATATGCCAAAAACAAGGCAAATACCACATCTAGTATCGGGCCCTTACTCAGACAGGATGGGACTTACACAGATGACAACAAGGAAATGAGTGAAATATTGAAATCCCAGTACGACTCTGTGTTTAGTGAACCACTAATCGGTCTGAGGATCGACGACCCAAATGATTTCTTCATGAATGAGCCTCAAAACTCCATAAATGTATGCCAGATTTCCGACATTACCCTAACTCCAATAGATTTCGAAAAAGCCATTGACAACATGCCTATGCACTCAGCCCCGGGCCCAGACTCGTGGAACTCTGTTTTCATTAAGAACTGCAATAAACCCCTCTCGCGTGCCCTAAGTACACTATGGAGGAGGAGCTTGGACATGGGTGAAATTCCACAGTCACTTAAAACAACGGATATAGCCCCACTCCATAAAGGTGGCAGCAAAGCATTAGCTAAGAACTATAGACCAATAGCTCTGACGTCCCACATCATAAAAATCTTTGAAAGAGTGCTAAGAAGCAGGATTGCAAATCACCTGTATTCCCAAAATCTGCACAATCCAGGGCAACATGGGTTCAGGGCAGGTCGCTCCTGCTTCTCACAACTACTGGATCACTATGACATGGCCTTGGATGCACTGGAAGAAAATCAGAATGCAGATGTAATATACACAGACTTTGCAAAAGCATTTGACAAACGCGATCATGGCGTAATAGCCCATAAAATACGTGCTAAAGGAATAACTGGGAAAGTGGGGAGATGGATCTTCAACTTCCTAACAAATCGAACACAAAGAGTAGTGGTCAACAGAGTAAAATCGGAGGCTGCCATAGTGAAGAGCTCTGTTCCACAAGGCACAGTACTCGCCCCCATCTTATTCCTTATCCTCATATCAGACATAAACAGAGATATACACCACAGCACCGTATCATCCTTTGCGGATGATACTAGGATCTGCATGAGGCTGTCATCTGCTGAGGACGCGGTTAACCTCCAAGAAGATATAAACAAAGTTTTCCAGTGGGCAACGGTAAACAATATGATGTTCAATGAGGACAAATTCCAACTACTCCGTTATGGAAAACTGGAGGAGATAATAACTAGAACAGAGTATACTACTGACTCCGGCCATACAATAGAGCGGAAAAATAATGTAAGGGACCTGGGAGTAGTAATGTCTGAGGATCTCACTTTCAAGGATCACAACAGTGCCACGATCGCACGTGCAAAGAAAATGATAGGATGGATTATGAGAACTTTCAAAACGAGAGATGCCAAGCCCATGATGATCCTTTTCAAATCACTTGTTCTCTCTAGGCTAGAATACTGCTGTACATTAACATCTCCATTCAAAGCAGGTGAAATCGCAGATCTATAGAGTGTACAGAGATCCTTTACTGCACGTATAAGTTCTGTCAAGCACCTTAACTACTGGGAACGCTTGGAAGCACTTGACTTGTACTTGTTGGAACGCAGGAGGGAGAGATATATCATAATCTACACTTGGAAAATCTTGGAAGGAATGGTCCCAAATCTGCACACAGAAATCACTCCCTACGAAAGTAAAAGACTGGGCAGGCGATGCAAAATGCCCCCAATAAAAAGTAGGGGCGCCATTGGTACACTAAGGGAAAACACCATAAGTGTCCGGGGCCCAAGACTGTTCAACAGCCTCCCATCAAGCATTAGGGGAATTGCCAATAAACCCCTGGCTGCCTTCAAGAGAGAGCTGGACAGATACCTAAAGTCAGTGCCGGATCAGCCAGGCTGTGGCTCGTACGTTGGACTGCGTGCGGCCAGCAGTAACAGCCTAGTTGACCAGGCCCTGATCCATCGGGAGGCCTGGTCATGGACCGGGCCGCGGGGGCGTTGATCCCCGGAATAACCTCCAGGTATGCCTTGTGGCACTGAACTTTTTACTTTCCCAAGACTGGACTTTGTTTACCACTCAATTTTTGCTGTTTGAACTTGAGTATGCACTTTCTCACTTTTCCTGTTATGCCTACTGACATTTTACGGGCTATTACTCCACGGAGTAACAGCCCGTAAAATGTCCGTGAAACCCACATCTGGAATTTGGATTTCTTCCAAATCCTCAGTGAATTTGTTTCAGCAATCTAATAGTGGCAAGTAAGGTGTTTCAGGCTAGAAATCCACGCTGACTTGGATTGTGTAGGTCATTGTTTTCCATGAAAAGCAGTAAGTTGGCGTCTCAGCACCTTTCAAAAACTTTTGTGATGATAGTGCTACTACGTATTTTTTTTCTGCCACCACTCTGCTGCCTCCTCTGTGAAGAGGGGATATATCTGCACTCTAAGACCGTTAAGAATATCACTTGAATCTAAGCTCTCTCCTCCAAATACCGCGAGTGCTCATGCTAATTGTGTTTTGTATTTCTACAAATACCGAATTTCAGAAATCAGGACCTGGTGCTGCGTGCTGAGCCAACTTATTTATTTTTCGAAGTGTAAAGGATTTGTGCAGGATGAGTAGTTAGTGGAAAAATTATTCCCACAAATAGTGCATCATTATGCAAAGAGTACACACGCATCAAGAGCCAGTAAGAATTCTACACCACTACAGCAGGTGAAGCTGAGAGGCAGAAGTAACATGGCCCTACAGGAGGGGTCAGTCAGGAGCATGGGCGGATATTTATAATATCAAGTCAGAAGAATGTACCTTTATATACCTTTGATGAGTTCCAAGAGTTTTTCCTACTCTGAGCCCAGCCTTGGGCCAGGCTCGTCTGCTGCTTGCCTAGTCAACCAGCCTTTTACTGCTGGTGGCCCACTGACCCACTTATCCACAACAGCCTGGTTGATCTGGCAACTGGTGAAGATACTTATCCAGTTTTCTCTTGAAGACTTCTACACTTGTTCCAGGAATGTTTCTGATATCTTCTAGTAAAATACTGAATACTCTGGGACCACGGACGTTGAAATGCGCATGAGGAAGTAGAGCAGATGAAGTTGAAAGAGGAAATCGAAGAGGAAGAACTACTTACCTATTCGGAACAGACAACAAAAAGAGGACAGAAAAGGAATAGGATACAGTAGAGGAATAAGAAGACTCATAATGAGTGCTACAAGCCACTAATAGGTCCGGAGGGCAGTCAAGAGAGAATCCTAATTAATATTGATGTAGCAGTTGCGGTGGACCACAGGCGCGCTTCACCATGCTACCCTCCCTCACCTTGTTGTGTCTACCACCTCGTACCTATACCTGGCACTCACCACAACACCACTCCGTATTTCTACCTGGAGGGCATTCAGGGGCTCAACGCCCCAGCGGCCAGGTCCACGACTAGGCCTCCCTGTGGATCAGGGCCCGATCAACTAGGCTGTTACTGCTGGCCGCACGTAGTCCAACGTACGAACCACAGCCCGGCTGATCCGGCACTGACTTTAGGTATCTGTCTAGCTCCCTCTTGAAGACAACCAGGGGTCTATTGGTAACGCCCCTTATGACTGGTGGGAGGCTGTTGAGCAGTCTTGGGCCCCGGACACTTACTGTGTTTTCTCTTAGTGTACTAGTGGCGCCCCTGCTTTTCACTGGGGGTATGTTGCATTGCTTGCTAAGTCTTTTGCTTACGTAGGGAGTGATTTCTGTGTGCAGATTAGGAACCAGTCCCTCCAGAATCTTCCAGGTGTAGATTATGATACATCTCTCTCGCCTGCGCTCCAGTGAGTACAAGTCGAGTGCTTCCAGGCGTTCCCAGTAGTTAAGGTGTTTGATGGAACTTGTATGTGCAGTAAAGGTTATCTGTACATTCTCTAGATTGTGCACCAGCGTGTTGTTTGTCTACAGCACAAGAGTACCGTCACGGGTCCTAATCCCATTCTAAAGTATCCCATTACAAAGGAGCCCTGGGAGAGAACTTCTGTCGACCTGTTGACGAACTTCTAGACCTCGGAGAAGGGTAATAAACACCTGCTTGTAATGGTAGATAACTTGACGCGGTACTGTGAATTAGTACCCATTCCTGACAAAACTGCCAAGACTGTTGCAAATACTTTCCGTGAGCATGTCGTTCTCCGTCATACCTGCCCACGTGTCCTTCTGTCGGAAAATGGGTCGGAGTTTATAAACGCCATAATGCAGGATCTTTGTTCCAGATTTAACATTCACCAAGCGCCACCCTGCGAGAAATGGCCTTGCTGAACGTACAAATCGCAAAGTCCTGGAGGTGCTCAGAGTAACCGTTAACCCGAGCTGTACTACCCTGGATGAGGCTATTCCAGATGTTCAGTGTAGGTTAAACTCTTCCCTCAAGAGCTCGATTAGTGAGACACCGTATTTCGCTTTGTACGGCTATGACAAGCGCTTACCGTACGAAATTCTGTTTTCTCCGCCTCAACCTACTTACGACACCGATAACACCAGTGTAGTTAAGATGAGGACCACGCAGCTTGTTTTTTCAGTGAGTACAAGAGAACCTTATGAAAGCTAGACAGGTTCACGTCTGATCGCAACGCCCACGCCAAGGAAAGCAAAGCGGAACCAGGTTGCAAAGTTATGTTGCTCAACCCGACGCAGACCCCAGGTATGCATAAACTTGTTCCCAAATTCGTTAGTCCTTACCCTGTCCTCCGACAGCTCCGTGGAAATAAGTTCGAGGTGAGGGAGATCGCTACCAGAACTATCAAAGAAGCTCACCTTGCCCACATGAAGTATGTTGACCATATGCAAGCCGAAGCAGAGCTGGAGTCGCGTGCGTTGCAAAGCCACAATCAGACTCATACTAGTGAGACCCCCGTCTACTTCTTCACCCGCTACTCCTGTGACTGATGACAGTCCAGTAAGGCTCAATATTTATGGCCTGAGACCCAGGACAGCAGTACATTTCTGTGACACTGACGTGCCTACTAACTTGTCCGACTTCTATGCTAATTGTTTGCTTGCAGAAATGGGTATTAATGCACACACATTGTATAGTTAGTTAACAACGGAGTCAGGGTGGACATCACGTAAATATGTAAATTATTTTAGAAGGGTAGCCGTAGTATAACGAATTTCATGGAAATAGTGTTATTGTAAGTATGTACACTGTGTCTTTTAGAGCCTGTATTAAGGTCAGGGCAGTGCCGCCTTTGAGTCATATGTCACACCTTAGGAAATGCTACTGTCAGTCATGCGAGGATGGAACAGCGTTCGTGGAAGAGTAGTCAAGCCTGTTTCAGCCCTGCGGACAGCCTGTATATAGAAGATTTTAGTTCCAGTGCTGACGTCTCCTGGCTCCTTCCTCAATCAAGCTATGCGGGCACGCCAATTTTCTCTTCCCTCAGGATGGGAGTTTTTGTTTATGCCTGCTACATTTTATGCCCATTTTGATTTTCGGGTGAGCGAAAGCCAGTCCCTCCTGGGTTAACTATTGTAAATGTTTCATACCTTCGTGCCCGCCAGTATTGTCGTGTTGAGACGACACGAGGTGCGTGGCCGAGCGAATGTAGACAGCATGTACTGTCTGCTAGTTTCATATCCCGGGGCATTACGGTGCTGCCCTCTCTAGGCCTGCCCAGGTCAGTGAGATGCGGAGCTTACCTGGTCTCACTACCAGGCCTACCCTCAAGTTCAACAACCTCCCCTCCACCCTCACTCTGTCCATTGTGTACTCACTCCTTTTCAATTAAAGCCAAACTAGTCTATGGCTGTATCCCTGCAACCTATGCTACCCCTTCGGCACTAAACCACTGTTCAACAGCAAGAACAGTGTTAACAAGATCTGCAATTTCACCTGCCTTGGATGGGGATGTTAATGAACAGCAGTACTCTAGCCTAGAGAGAACAAGTGGTTTAAAAAGGATCATCACTGGCTTAGCATCTCTTGTCTTGAATGTTCTCATTATCCATTTTATTAGTTTCCTTGCAGATGTGATAGCAGCATTGTGGTCCTTGAAGGTGAGATCTTTGGACGCTACATTTTGTGTTCAATTACATACAAGCAGAACTTGCAACTACATACTTCATCTCCTGCTATATACCAAAAATACTGAGACGTACGCGACATCGCGCCACAATATAAGTTACTACTCAAGACTACAAAAATATAGGAAAAGTATCTCAGTCTACCTGGAGGTTGTTCCGGGTGTAAAGGGGTCAACGCCTCAGTGGACTGGTCCTCGACCAAGCCTACTGGTGGATTAAGGCCTGATCAATTAGGCTGTTACTGCTGATTGCTCATAATCCAACGTACGAACCACAGCCCGGCTTATCGGGCACCGACTTTAGGTATCTGTCCAGTTCCCTCTTGAAGTCAGCCAGGGGTCTATTGGTAATTCCCTTATGTATGATGAGAGGGTGTTGAACAGTCTTGGGACCCAAACACTTATTGTATTTTTTTAGTGTACTCATGGCACTCTTGCTATTTATTTGGGGTATGCTGTACCGTCTGCTGAGTCTTGCTTTCATAGGGAGTGATTTCTGAGTGCAGATTTAGGACCAGTTCCTTTAGAATTTTCCAGGTGTAGATTATGATGCATCTTTTTTGCCTGCATTTCAAGGAGTACAGGTCAAGGTAGTTCAAACGTTCCCCGTAATTAAGGTATTTGACTAAATTAATACGCGCACTGAAGGTTCTCTGTACATTAGAAACAGTACATCAGTACAGTATTACAAAAGGGTTGCACTAGCTGAAACGTGTGCTTATGGTAAGATGGAATTACAAGAGTAGAGACGGTGACGGAAAGGATTCGTTTAAGTTACCTGCCTAGAAAACCGACAAGTAAAAGAATTAGACACTTTTTCAACAGTGTCTAATTCTTCAACTTGTAGGTTTTCTAAACTGTTTACATCATTTCTGTCAGACACAGCAACATCTTGGAATCTTGATATATGGAATTCTTCAATGCTTGTCTTACCTAAAGGAATGGCCTTAAAACAGTGGAATTTTCCACTGGTGACCCCCCACCTCCCTACTGCTTCAACTCACCTAATTCTTCATAATGTGTACGGTTAGTATATCAACTCCAAAGAGGAAGGGCAGTGTAAAGTGTGTGAGGATAAATACATGGTCTGCCAATATATCTTTGAATACAGAAAATTACAGGATTATCGAATACCACATAATACATGCGTAATAAAAACACGTTGTAAATAAGGCTGCTAGTTAACTAAGGTTAGTAACATTTTACAACTGTATGCTAATTGTTGCAGATCAGCCGGGCTGTGGTGCCTGTGCTGGACTGCATTTTTTTTTTACATAGATCAAATTTACAGGCTAAGAACTGTTATTCTACCTCAGCTCATTTCAAAGCCCAGCCTATCTAAGGTATACTACCCTCCTTCCCGGATGCGACCCACAACAGTCGACTAACATCCAGGTACCTACGCACTGTTAGGTGAACAAGCACAGCAGGTGTGAGGAAACATGCCCAAATGTTTCCATCCTTGTCGGGAATCGAGCCAAGGACACTTAGTATGTGAACTAAGATCTTACTCAAGAACCAACAGCCTGACTAACGAAGCAGTAAACCAAAGGGCTGATCAGAGACAAGGACCGGGAAGCGAGGGCGATGTTACCCTTGTGACAAACCAGTGTCCGATTTCTTGGAGGGTTTTCTATTTTAGCAACCCGGCCTGGAGCCAGACATCCTGTTAACTGTTTGATCATCCAGGCTGTTACTACCAGTGACCGCCAGGTCGATATATCCATCACAACATGGTAGATTTGTAATTTGTTGAAAGTAGGGAACCAGTCCTTTGCTGAAAACCTTCTACCTTTACCAGGTAGGCAGAAAGAAGGACGATATAGGGACAAAGATGGTAGACAAACATCCACAGAGACGCTATGAAACGCTTTTACGAAGATACGGATGGAGAAACACTGCAACAGGCCTCCTGGCCCATACTTGGCACGTCTTCTCAAATCTACGCCTTCTCACTCACATATCAGTCTAACTATTTTAAAGCTACCCAACGTAGATGTGAAAACGTATTAGTTAGAAAATCATACCCTGAGCTCATTAATCTATACTTGACTTCAAAATCACATATAACAGCTAAACCACGTCAGTCAAGAGACAGGCGGATCTGATCAAGAACTGGAAGTCAACCCCAGCCAACCTAGCAAAGTACACACTATTAACACGACGCTCAGCCACCCATGAGTGTTGTGGCAGCCAGTTAGGATACTACCAGAAAAAAAATGTCAGACCCGTTTTTGTGCGTGAATGATGTGGTGCTTGCTTCAGCGAGGCTGCTCTTGGACACCCCACCGCTCATAACCCAGCCACGTTACTACCACCACCACACTATCACCACAGAACTCAACCTGTATTACTACCAGCACAATCAACACCAGAATTAGCTACTGAATTCAAAGTGGAATGCTTGACGGTATCCTCACAGACCTATCAGTTCAGCCTGACAGACATCCTTACCTGCTGTATGAAACCCGTCCTAAGTGACAGAACATGACAGGGAAAGTATGTAGCTGTTGTAACCACGGTGTAATTATCATATACACTAGAACAGCAATACACTGCGGGTGATTCCGCAATGCAACCATCATATAAAATAGGATAGCCACATACTGCAGGCAATCGCACAATATAACTATCATACAGAATAGGGTAATCAAACACTTAGTGATCTAAAATGTTACTCATGTCGTAATGTCGATTTATCTAATACTGCAAATAACACTATTCATAGATAATAGTAACAACAACAATATCAGAAAACATAAACAGGGACTACAACAGGCACAAGAGCATCAACAGCGGAAAAAGGACGAATATGAATACGAGCGGACGCAACAGGAGCAGCAACAGTATAGCAGCAAGGAAAGGGTCATCAATAGCAAGAAAAGGAGCATCGCTACAGCAGCAACAGGGAGCGCCACTTTGCTTTCACCCTCCACCCTCCTTGCCATTTCTCATATAAATCGAGGAGAACCAAAGGGTCCGCCGGCCGTCCCTTCCCCGGACTGTCCCCTACCCGGTCGTCCCTTCCTGGGCCGTCCCCTCCTGGCGGTCCCATCCCGGGCCGTCCACTCCTTGCTTGTTGTAGACCAATTTGTATTAGTTTAGTGCGTCGTGGCAACCTCTGCGTCCCCAGCTACCTATACTACGAGGTAGGGTGTTTCCCACGAGGTTGGAGGAAGGAGGGGTAAGAGGGGGTTGGCCAGTGCACCTAGTCTCCCCCATCACCCTCACCGACACGGACACTACTAGCACCACCACCACTACCTACCTCCACCAGACATGGAGGGCGCCGGAGTTCAAGGCACGATCATTACAACCTGAGCGTGATATCAAAGGGCGCTGGGGATGCGGGGGTTCAAGGTTTCACAGGTAAGGGAGTCGCTCAGGCATGACACTTGTCCGGCTACCGTGCAACGCCGTCACCGTCAGCATCAACGGTCGCATGTCGCAACGCCATCACTAACTAGATCATATTAACCAACTTCACCAACCCTACTGCTTGTGGCACCTCCAGCACTATCATACCCACCACAAACCCGTGAGGATTTCGAGGGTATTTCTACTCTCGGATCCCGAGCTGAGGTCATGATTCTTTGGTCAACTAGCCTGTTTCTGTTCGCGTCCCACTGACCTACACTGTATTCATAGCCTGGCTCATAAGTCATTTGTAACAGATAACAATGGAGTTTCCTCTCTAAAACCTCAACCTTTATTCCTGTAATATTTTTAGTCTCTGCCGGCAGAAGGTTGAAATGTTGGGCCACGGATGCTGACACTTTTTTGTAAACTGGGTCTATGGTGCCCATCTCTGCTTTCCTTAGTTTATTCCTTATTTCCTTTCAGACTAAGACTAGGTACTTTAGTATTTCCCATGTATATATTAAAATCATGTCTCTAGTCCCCACTCCAGACCTTCAAGGTGTTCCCAGAAGTAAACGACCTCTGTACAATTTCCAGCTCTGATATCACCCCTGCTTTCAAAGGCGCTGTGAGCACAGAGCAATATTCAAATCGCGGGAGCACAATGGACTTGAATAGTACCATCATTGACGAGTGTGTTCTTGTTTTGAAAGTATTCATAATCCACCCTACCATTTTTCTGTTTTTTTTTATTGCATTTGCATTGTGCTTCTAAACGACTTATCAGCTGACACAGTTATTTCTAAGTAATTTACTTGTTCCTTTCGTTCTATAAGATGGTCTGCCTTAGTTTTGCGCTTTATGCTTGCCTTGAGTTCTTCATTCTTTCCATGTCTAAACAAAGGAACAGTCACCGTTAAACATGTTTAATTTCCTCTTCTCACTGGAGGACGTGACTGATATATGTCCGTAATTTTTCTCTATCTTCTACTGTTGCAATATTCAATCTCATTTCCGTGGCGTCCGCAAAGGTTGATACTAAAGCTGGGACTAGTGTTTTTATCTTTGTCTATTAAGAGGATAAAAAGCAGTAAAGGTGACAGGATCGTGTCTCACTATTGGTGTCCCCCCACTACCTGTGTTACCAGAAGCCCCATCTTAATCAACATTCTGACTACCTGTGTCACCGCCACCACTCCTGCTACAAATGTCACTAGCAGCGCCAACTTACCCGTCAACCACATTACCTGTGTCACCACTGCCACCTGCGACCGGTTTCGAGTTTTCCTACTACAGCGATGTTGGCCTGCAGGCGGCGTGCACCAACAATCTGATCGATCAGGCCAGGTAGGCAAGCGGGAAATGACAGCAGTGGCCTCCGAAAGCGACTATAGATAACTACGGTAACCCAGAATCACTTGCTGAAGGCGTGATCACAACCAGCTAGAACCTTCTTAGGAGGCGTGAGCACAACCAGCTAGGACCTTCCTTGAAGACTTGAGCACCCAGCTAGGATCTTCCTAGGAGGCGTGAGCACAACCAGCTAGGATCTTCCTAGGAGGCGTGAGCACAACTAAATAGGACCTTCCTAGGATTACAGCAATGTTGCTATTGCTACTGCAAGAAAAATGATAGACTGGGTAACTAGAACTTTCAAGACAAGAGATGCTAAGCCAATAATGATACTTTTCAAGTCACTTGTGCTCTCCTGGCTAGAATATTTCAGTATACTAATGACCCCCCTTTTGGAAACCGAGACGGTTGAACTGAAAACGTAAAGGGAACTTTCACTGCCCTATACAGTCATATGAACTACTGGGAATACATGAAGTCCCTTCAATTATATTCCTAAGAGCGCAGGAGAGAAAGGTACATCATAATTTACACCTGGAAGATCCTAGAGGGATTGGTCCTAAACCAGGCACTGAAATTACTCCGTTATAACAACACGAGACTTGCCAGACGGTGCAAAATACCTCCAATAAAAAGCAGGGGTGCTACGAGTTCACTACGAAAGAATGTGTCAAGAGAGCGAGCTTACAAGGTCCTCAAATCAGTTCGTTTCTGATCAGCCAGGCTGTGATTCGTAGGTTGGACTGCATGCGGCCAGCAATAGCCAGGTTGATCAAGCCTCGATCAACTACATGTATATTGTCTGGGGAGGGGGGATCTTGCCGCGGGGGGTGGGGAAGGGTGACGACCCCCGGGAACATTTTCCATGTAACCCTCCCGCTGTTACCTTAGTCTGCGTCCTCTTAGTCATCTCCAAGTGTCTGCAGTCATATTCACCGGGAGGCGCTCAGACCCGCAAGGGTCATACAGCGCTGGTAGGTCTAGTTCCTTGATATATGTGATAACTGGTATAGAAAACCCACATGTTGAAGAATCAGACACTTGTGCAACATTTGGAAATCTTTACTGAGAAACGTTTCGCCACACAGTTGCTTCATCAGTCCAAACTATTTTTTCTACCGTTCTTCTTTGAACCTAACTGATGAAGCAACTGTGTGGCGAGACGTTTTCTCAGTAAAAATTCCCAAAAGTTGCACAAGTGTCTCATTCTTCAACATGTGGGTTATCTAAACCAGTTATCACATATATCAAGGAACTAGACCTACCAGTTCTGTATGACCCTTGCGGGTCTGAGCGCCTCCCGGTGAATATGACAAAGTAACCAATGTTACAGACGTGGGTTACCAATGATACCTTCTGCCTTGCCTCGGAAAATTTCCCCTCCTATCTGTTGCTGTCTTGCAACATTGCATAGCTCCTTACGATGCACGAGTGTGAAAGATCTAGATCTAAAGAATTCCATCCCCATGTGGCTTGTTCTACACTACCCCGTATGATCACCATTATCCTAACTCCCCTCCTTCAATACCTGGTTACCTGGAGGTTATTCCGGGGATCAACGCCCCCGCGGCCCGGTCCATGACCAGGCCTCCCGATGGATCAGGGCCTGATCAACCAGGCTGTTACTGCTGGCCGCACGCAGTCCGACGTACGAGCCACAGCCCGGCTGATCCGGCACTGACTTTAGGTATCTGTCCAGCTCTCTCTCTTGAAGGCAGCCAGGGGTTTATTGGCAATTCCCCTAATGCTTGATGGGAGGCTGTTGAACAGTTTTGGGCCCCGGACACTTATGGTGTTTTCTCTTAGTGTACCAATGGCGCCCCTACTTTTTATTGGCGGCATTTTGCATCGCCTGCCCAGTCTTTTACTTTCGTAGGGAGTGATTTCTGTGTGCAGATTTGGGACCATTCCTTCCAAGATTTTCCAAGTGTAGATTATGATATATCTCTCCCTCCTGCGTTCCAACGAGTACAAGTCAAGTGCTTCCAAGCGTTCCCAGTAGTTAAGGTGCTTGACAGAACTTATACGTGCAGTAAAGGATCTCTGTACACTCTCTAGATCTGCGATTTCACCTGCTTTGTATGGAGATGTTAATGTACAGCAGTATTCCAGCCTAGAGAGAACAAGTGATTTGAAAAGGATCATCATGGGCTTGGCATCTCTCGTTTTGAAAGTTCTCATTATCCATCCTATCATTTTCTTTGCACGTGCGATCGTGGCACTGTTGTGATCCTTGAAAGTGAGATCCTCAGACATTACTACTCCCAGGTCCCTTACATTATTTTTCCGCTCTATTGTATGGCCGGAGTCAGTAGTATACTCTGGACAGATACCTAAAGTCAGTGCCGGATCAGCCGGGCTGTGATTCGTATGTTGGAGTGCGTGTGGCCAGCAGTAACAGCCTGGTTGATCAAGCCCTGATCCACCGAGAGGACTGGTCATGGACCGGACCGCGGGGGTGTTGATCCCCGGAATACCCTCCAGGTAGACCCCTGTTCTAGATCACGCATATTGACTGGTAGCCATTGGTGTTCACACCACAACCCACGTACAATTGACTACCGCCACCCTACGTTACCGCAAGTATCGAAACCGCACTACCGAATCTGAAACAACCTTTTCCCCTCTGCCCTAACTACCACAAGTCCACCATTATAACTACCACAATTGCACACACTACTATAACTACCACAACCAGGCATAGCATGCGTCATCACCTCGTCCATACTGTATACCATTTATATGCTACTTTCCTCACACAGCAACGCCATGGTATCTGGGTACAGGGGATATCTCCAACAATTTTATTGATAAGAACTGTTTAGAATAACCTAGTTTTAATGGTGGGCTCAGCTCATCTATGACCTCTCCAAGCTGTTATATCTCACTTTCCGCCAAAAAAGTCTCTGGGCTCATGCATTTGCTTCTGGCTGAGAGACTGATCATCTTCCACTAGGGCCGAAGGACTGATTACCTCAAACTGTCTGCCACTAGGATTGCAATTCATCCCTGCATTCGACTGACAAAACCGGCTGCGCTGGCGAAACGTTTCGTCAATAACGGCACTTAGTGCAGCACATGTTTTACTCATCAATCGTACCTGTAGACAGTTCCGTGGATCACTGCTCTTCGGTCCAATCACAAACCAGGTCTCCCGGTTGACTGATCAATCAGGCTGTTACTGGCTGCACGCACTCCAATGCAATTAGCACCACGATTCGGCTGATAAGGAACTGATCTGAGGAACTTAAAAAGTTCAATTTTGTTTGTATGTATAAAGAAAGTGTGTTAAAAACTCATGGTCCCTTTACATTAGTTATCTCAGTGTACTCACTGCACTACTGGAGGTACTTTACAGTCTTCACTGTGACAAAGTGTGATTTTACTTTAACTATTCCTATGAGTTTGATTTACGACAGTTAAGTATCCATTTACCTACTTTTCCAGCAATTTCTTCTTACATGCATATTGTGCGGTATTACACCATGATCGCACTGTCCAAAGGCTCTTGCAAAGTCTACACTATATTTACATACAGTTTGTCTTTCAGTACATTCAAGACAATGTCGTAATGGTACGATTTTCGGCGAATTTTGTATAACTTAGGCACGTCAAAACGTCAACGTGAGGTGTGTCGCAGAGGATCATGCAAACAACCTTGTTGATAATTGAGACCTAAGCTGACCTGCCTTAGTGAAGCCAGAGCAAGTGTCAGTGTCTAACAACACAGTTATGTCTGCCTGCCCTTGTCCCTTTTGCCCAACACTATTAGTTCTTTGAGGAAAATGCACAAGGTCTTGGGATCTTCATCAAGTGATCAAGGTCCAAGGACCGAAATTACTACAATCATGCCGCTACTGACTCATAATGTAGTGGTGAGCAGTGAGCTATATACTGTACCATCTCCTTCACATAGAGGTGAGCAGTGGGTCATACATCACCCTACTAACTCATGATGTGGAGGTGAGCAGTAGGTCATACATTCCTACTTCTTAAGATGTGGGGAATACCGTGAGTCATTCACCCTCTTCCCTTTCCTACTTCATACAGGTGGTCAGTGGAAAATATGGGCAGTTTTCCCCTGATGCCTCTGCCTACCTGGCAGTAAAAATAAGTACTCGTGTTAGCCTAATGTTGTGATGGAAATATTAAGAGTAAGAAGGCAAATCAGCCAACAACCTGAGGGAATTGGACAAGAATGTATTCACTTCGGATACCTGATTCAAATCATCTGTGCTCACACATCAAACAGAGCGCCGTTCAATATAGGAGATATATCAGAACTGGAAAGTGCACAAAAATCATTTACTGTCTGCACAAGATCAATACAGTATTTAAACTACTTGAAACGCTTCAAATTAAAATATGTACAGGGAAAATAAAGGAGGGTCTAGTCCCAAATTTAAACACTACCAAAACATACTGGAGTGAGAAATATGAGAGGAAGTATAAAATAAGCCTAGTGAAAAGCAGGGGCGCCATCGGCGCCCACAACTGTGGTTCAAGAATCTTCAATATACTTTACCTGGAGAGAGTTCCGGGGGTCAACGCCCCCGCGGCCCCGGTCTGTGACCAGATCTCCTGGTGGATCAGAGCCTGATCAACCAGGCTGTTACTGCTGGCTGCACGCTATCCAACGTATGAGCCACAGCCCGGCTGGTCAGGTACCGACTTTAGGTGCTTGTCTAGTGCCAGCTTGAAGACTGCCAGGGGTCTATTGGTAATCCCCCTTATGTATGCTGGGAGGCAGTTGAACAGTCTCGGGCCCCTGACACTTATTGTATGGTCACTTAACGTGCTAGTGACACCCCTGCTTTTCATTGGGGGGGATGTTGCATCGTCTGCCAAGTCTTTTGCTTTCGTAGTGAGTGATTTTCGTGTGCAAGTTCGGTACTAGTCCCTCTAGGATTTTCCAGGTGTATATAATCATGCATCTCTCCCGCCTGCGTTCCAGGGAATACAGGTTATCAATTATCAGAAATATCTCTGGAACAAGTGATCCAGTTTTCAAGAAGAAACTGGATCACTTATCTCCTCCAGGTAGTCAGATCAACCAAGCTGTGATGGCTGTGTGTGTGCATGTTAGCCGGCCGCCAACATCAATAGCCTAGCTGAAGAAGACACGTGAGCGCACATTAGGACATATTTATTATAAAAATGTTCTAGTGTTTGCTTAAGTGTGTTTTAAAGCCGCTTGTCGGTATCAATTACCAAGGTTTCTACAGGCAATTCCCCTCAAGGAAGGTTCCTTGATGTTGGTGAGGGGCTCTTGATTTAGGAAATTGGATCTGTGCTCCAGTTCCCCGAATTAAGCCTGAATGCCTTCCACATCCCCCCCCCAGGCGCTGTATAATCCTCCGGGTTTAGCGCTTCCCCTAGATTATAATAATAATAATAATAATAATAATCTACAGGCAATTAGCAAGGAAACCTGGCATCAGGCCGGGCTACGAAGCTACTCAAAGGTGTATCAGAGCCATAGGGAAGGAGAGTGCATGAATCCCTGCTCACCCCCCGCACATCATGAGGGAGTAGGGATGTATGACAAGCCCCCCTAAACACAACAAACACTCAACAACGAACAATTTGTCGGATGTATGGAATAACATCTTAAAAAAAAAAAAAGATAATGGTAAGAATAATAAGAAATGAGATGTACTCTTACTGTGATTGTATTTGACGTTGCACAACCTGTCAAGCAGTTACCACCATCAGCTAAGTTGTGAGGGCCAGTCACCTACACGAGTGCACTGAGCGTTCATCTTTGTTCATTTTTGTGCTCTTATATACGGAGCATTCATCTTCGTGCTCCTATATACGGAGCATTCATCTTCGTGCTCCTATATACGGAGCATTCATCTTCGTGCTCCTATATACGGAGCATTCATCTTTGTGCTCTCAGTAAGTAGCTGTCTTACAGTGTGTTTGCACTTGATTATCGCGTAACGTCACAGCGTGAGCGTCCAGCACGCTCCTGGTCACCCACGTATCAGTCATGGTACATTTTAAAATACCTCTCCCAAGAGAGAGCTGGACAGATACCTAAAGTCAGTGCCGGATCAGCCGGGCTGTGGCTCGTACGTCGGACTGCGTGCGGCCAGCAGTAACAGCCTAGTTGATCAGGCCCTGATCCATCGGGAGGCCTGGTCGTGGACCGGGCCGCGGGGGCGTTGATCCCCGGAATAACCTCCAGGTAAGTCCAAACAAAACTACATATTTGTGTCATAATACTGCTACCACGCGTAGTAATAATAATGATATCTACAAAATTAATGCTAATATAAGAATTCTAAAAAATTGGTACATTATCTTTTATCTGTAATATGTGCCTGGCCCATGGCCGGGCTCTGGGAGTAGAAAGACTTGAAACTTATCAAACGCATGTCAAAGGTGTGTTGAAATTCTAAAACAACGCTCTAGTGTGAGGCAGTGCGTCCACACTTCATATTTTACGTAAATGATATTTCCTTACAAACTCAACTGCCCAACATATATTAAGCGGGGAAGCGTTAAACCCATTTGGGTTAAACAGCTCCTAGGGAATGGCAGGCACTCAGGTTCGATCCAACAGAGGATAAATACAATTCCTTGGATCAAGAGCTCACTAGGAACACCCTTCAGGGGTTAGTGAATAGGTGTTTAGATGACCTCAGCCATGAACTCATTTTTTAACATACATGGGAACCAGACTCAGACTAAAATAGTTATTTTGTTGTACAAATTGTTACTGGAGCCTGACCCACGGCTGGACACCCACACTACCCACACTCCAAACTCAAAGCTATGAGAGATATTAGCCATACAAATACTTTTATAAAAGGAAGATTGTATATGGTAAACTGGACGCCGGCGAATCAACAGCTAATATTCAGAAAGACCAAAAAGGCACAATGCCGTGACTGGAACATTACACAACCCGCACATAGGATAGGGAAGCTTACGACGACGTTTCGGTCAGACTTGGACCATTTTCTAAGTCATTTAAGTCGTGGTATGTTTCTTTCTCGTATATGCGGGTCATTTGTGTATAGCTAGCATTCAGTACTGGACGTTCCAACAATATACCCACTTTTAACCAACTCTGATCACTACTATTTGACCACATAATAATTCTTAAATTACATTTATACGTATGTATACTACTGGCATCTATATCGCATAACTTTTATAACCTTAGGCTTTATAAGCCTAATCACACCCGAGGGTTATTGAAAAAGAAAATTTCCAAAGGTGTCGTCTTGATCCAAGAAATCGGAGCTGTATGCCTTTCTTTGAACCGACTGACTGCCTTACGTCTCCCTAGGCTCTGTATGACTGTTTTCTTTCAATGAAATACATTGTAAGAAAACAACATACTTGGTCGTCGGCGTAGCGAGACAGCTGATCGGGTCACGTGACTAAACACACTAGGATATGCTAGTTCAGTCTTGCACCATAAATGATAAGCGTGTGCATTTGAACGTTGCCTAGGAATGCCTAGCCACCGCATCGCCAGATGTATCGTGGCCAGTTTCTTTTCTGTGTATAGCTGTACATGTTATTCTAGGCTTATGCAATCTAAATTAACAGAATGAAGAAAAAAATAGTATTTTTAAGTTGACAGGGAGCGTTCAGAAACTGAAGATGGGAATCACGCAAGAAAATTAACACAGTAAGATTAGAGGATGATTAAGCACCGATTGCTGTGAAGCGACGAGTCACTGGAGTAACCTTGTATCACAAGTCTTACTTTATCTTGGTCAACTGCTCGGCTTACACTGCCATTACTTGTTCCTCGTTGTTTGCAAGCTGTGCTCGAAATATCTACACTGCTCTAAGATAAAACTTAACGTGGTGTCATGTATATCACAGTAGCTCTGTGGTTAAATTATGGGGTATCACTAAACCCGTAGAGTTTATAAAGCGCCTGACGGGGGGGGGGGAGGGGGTGTAGAATGGAATGCATTCAGTCTTAATACAGGAAAGTGGAGCACAGATCCAATTCCCTAGATCAAGAGCTCCCCCTTAACCAGCATCAAGGAACCTCCCTGGAGGGGTCAGTGGTTAGAAGTGTTCGGCTTATAAATGAAAGTATTCCAGTTAAATTCCCAGGGTGAACGAAACTATTGGGCGATACTCCCCACGCCTTCGACCCCTCGGCGCTAGAAGCAAATATGTACCTGGATGTAAGTAGTGTGCTGACGCTCACATACCGAGGGTTGCTACACCATAATTACGACTACGATTGAAATCGTTAAAAAAAAAATGTAAAAACTATGAATTGCCTAACTGGTGAAAGAGTTATGTTCATATTTATAAAATATTTTATAAATATGAGCAAGGTTAGATTAAGCTTCTTTATAAGCGACTGGGGAGCGAGAGGTGATAACGTTTGATCCAAGGAAGTGCAGAATAGCGACAAGTCCCTAGAAGAGACTAGATATTATTAAGGGGCAAGTGTCAAGAGTTAGGAGGGTGGTGCACACTACAGGTGGTGCACACGCTGGGTGGTGCACACGCTGGGTGGTGCACACGCTGGGTGATGAGACCATGAACCAGGTTAATCCCTGGGTAATGTACATGTAATTGTACACTAGCTGCCCACCTCCACTTCACCGCCATTGTAACCCACTGCCAGGATTAACTCTGAATGCACTATTGTCTGCGAATAAAGTATCTGATCCTGACTCAGAATACTATGATCATTATTATTACAATGATCTGGCGGGGTTGGCTGGGGTTGGACCATCAACCTCCACCACGGGGGGAAAAACTTGCAAGACGGGATCTCTGCTACCCCCCACCCAGCCAGGTGGGGGATGACACACCAGGGAAAGAAAGGGGTTAGGATAGCGTGAGGAAAGGGATGGTAAGAAGAGCTAGGTACCGCAGGGAAAGGATGTGGCAGAGGTATGGAGGAGAGGATGAACAAGACATTTTATTTTTATGCAGCAGAGAGATAGATAGAGATAGATAGATAGATAGATAGAGAGAGAGAGAGAGAGAGAGAGAGAGAGAGAGAGAGAGAGAGAGAGAGAGAGAGAGAGAGAGGAAAGGAGCAGAGGGGGGAGGGGAGGGACGTGGATTGGGGATAGTAAGAAAGAGGGAGGGGGAAAGGTAGGAAAGTGGGGAGGGTATAGGGGACACCCCACCTGCACACCTCGTCTAACAACATTCCCACAGCGCCACCTTAGGAAGAGACAGAGACGGGGAGAGGAAAGGAGAGGGGAGGGGGAGGGGGAGGGGGGAAGGGGAGGGAGAGGCAGAAGTGGAGGGAGAAGGGGAGGGAAGACAGAGAGAAGGGGAGAGAGAGGGAGAAGGGGAGAGGGAGGGAGAAGGGAGAGAGGGAGAAGGAGAGAGAGAGAGAGAGAGAGAGAGAGAGAGAGAAAGAGAGAGAGAGAAAGAGAGAGAGAGTGAGAGCGTGAGAGTGAGAGAGGGAGATGGGGGAGAGAGGGGGGAGAGGGGGAGAGGGGGAGAGAGGGGGAGATGGGGGGAGAGAGAGGGAGATGGGGGGGAGAGAGAGGGAGATGGGGGGAGAGAGAGGGAGATGGGGGGAGAGAGAGGGAGATGGGGGGGGAGAGAGAGAGGGAGATGGGGGGAGAGAGAGGGAGATGGGGGGAGAGAGAGGGAGGGGGGGAGAGAGAGAGAGAGAGAGAGAGGGAGGGGGAGAGAGAGAGAGAGAGAGAGAGAGAGAGAGAGAGATAGAGAGAGAGAGAGAGAGAGAGAGAGAGAGTGAGAGTGAGAGAGTGAGAGTGAGAGGGAGATGGGGGGAGAGAGGGGGAGAAGGGGGGAGAGAGAGGGAGATGGGGGGAGAGAGGGAGATGGGGGGGAGAGAGAGGGAGGGGGAGAGAGAGAGAGAGAGAGAGAGAGAGAGAGAGAGAGAGAGAGAGAGAGAGAGAGCGAGCGAGAGAGAGAGAGAGAGAGAGAGAGAGAGAGAGAGAGAGAGAGATTAGATCAATCTCATTCATTGCTGGCCTGACTGGCTTTGGTAACATGCTCTCATAGTAGCAACAACTGGACACTGAATGGCAGTCAATTGAGCATATGTAAGCCGAGGCTCACACACATGCCTCTAGCCTCGCCCTCCACCAGTATGAATTTTGCTAGTGAAGCCACTCGTGGCGAAACGTTTCCTTCAATAGATGTTCTGAACTGCACACAAGTGCTCTTTTCTACACTGTCAGCATCACCATACCATTTGCAACCATACACAAATAACCTGCACATTGAGAGAAGCTTATGACGACGTTTCGGTCCGACTTGGACCATTAGAAGTCACACTAACACGCAATCAATTCTACACACTTAACTTATACGCCTAAAAATTACTTTATTATTAAATGGATAAGGCTTCCAAAAGAACTTATCTGCGACAACAGTTGCAGAACAAACTTATTAGGACAACCTTTCGCTTTGTGCAGATTTATCAAGTTCTGAGCATAGATTTACCAAGTGCTGGACAGATATATATCAAGTTCTACGCAGAACAAGAGCTAGTGCACAATCTCCTGGTCTTTCCTGCCTTACACATCAGCAGAGAAGCCCCATCTCAAACATGTACAAAACACTGTGTGCAAAGATGCGACACCATGCTAGCCAATGAGATCAGAGACCTAAGCTACGAGAGAATATTGAAAAATAAAAAGTCAACCTTCAAGTGATGAATAAAGAGGAGGCTCAGAGGAAACTTGATCACAACATACAAGATACGCACATACACAGACAAGACAGCTAAGAGATTGTCTGAGAGGACTGTGACCAGGACGCGGCGACACAACTGGGCCAGGAAGAGGAAGCACAACTGGACCAGGAAGAGGGAGTACAGCTGGACCACGACAAGAGAGCACAGTTGAACCATGACAAGAGAACACAACTGGACCAGGAAGAGGGAGCATAGCTGGAGCAGGAAGAAGGAACACAACTGGACCAAGAGGTAGCACAACTGGACCACGACAAGAGAGCACAACTGGACCACGACAAGAGCACAACTGGACCACGACAAGAGAGCACAACTGGATCAGGAGGAGGGGACACAATTGGAAATTGATTGTCAGAATTACACACGCACATAACTTATGCTAAGACCGACTTTAGAGGGTAACCTCTAGTCTTCAGCGCCAGCATGAAGCCCACAGTTTGTCAAGCAGAGCAGCAAAGGAAGACTGGAAAGATTCGTCACGAGGTTGGTATGGCTGCTTGTTAAGAGGAATGAGTAAGGTAGAAACTATCCATACAAAAACAAAAAAAAACAAAAATCCAACAACCCTAGATGAGAGGAGGGTCTGAGAAGATGTAATCACAGGATATAAAATACTCACGGGGCATGAACGAGTGGGTAGGAGTAAGCAGTTTAAAGTGTGCAAAAGATGCCCAGGGTACACAGGAGAGGAGAGAGAGAGAGAGAGAGAGAGAGAGAAACTTAAAGCTGCAAGGTTGTAAATGGTACGGAAATACAAACAAAATCTGGAAACGGACTCTTACGTAAAGTTACCTGGAGTTGCCTCCCGAGGTCACCGCCCCAGCGACCCGGTCCCAGACCAGAACATTTATTGAATGAAAGATTCCACCATCAGTGGATTTATTAGTGCTAATACTAATCTACGAGCCAGAGGGAACTACTGCTCACTGCCGAAAACAGTGAAGAAATGACACATTGCAGATGAAGCTGTTATTGGGACAAGATTTCACTCTGTGTAGAGCTTCATCCAGAGCTCCAACAAAACAAAATAGTGTGCCACCATTAGCCTGTTCTTGTATGTGTCTCGTCTTCAAGCCACATGCAGGCGGCTGGAGAATATTTTAGACCACCTCAACTCTTCATGGGATGGTGTTATGATGCTCTAGATGGACCCTCGATCCAATGACTTCAAGCTACCCTCTTCTTCCTAGGATCAAACTAAATTGCATTCCATTCCATTAACCACTACGGGTTTAGCGCTCACCCATGAATATTAGGAGTATATGACCCACCTGAAGACTTTCTCTTCCCAGGAAAACAGTACACTATAATGAAGCAATTTGAGATAAGTTACGGAAGGTTAATTATATTACGTCACTAAGTAAGGTTAACTTGGTTGTTGTGTTAACTTTGTCGTAAAATACAAACAAATGAATACCTGTGACCTGAGGCCAGGCTGCCCTGTTGATCACGAACAAGGGGAAGAGGGGAGGGGGGCTGGGAGAGGAGAAAAGTGGGGGGAGAGGGAGAAAAATGGAGGGGGAGAGAGGAAGCTGCAGAGGAAGGAGGGGCAAGGTAGAAGAGCAAGGTGGAAGAGCAGGGAGGAAGAGAAGGGAGCAGGGAACGAGAGGGAGGGGAAGAAAGACAGTGGAAGGAGAGGAGAGATGGGAAGGGGAGGGGGCGCAGGGGAAAGAGAATGGGAGAGAGGACAGGGAGGAAAGAGAATGAGAGAGAGGAGAAACAGGAATAGAGAAGGGAGAGTAGGGAGGGAAAGGGAGAGTAAGGGGAAGGGAAGGGAGGGAAGGGTAAAGGAGGGGCAAAAGGTTCACTACCGCCTTAAACATTGCCCCGGGGAGGTGCAATTGATGCCAATGACACCCCTCCATCCCTCCCCTCCCTGCTTTCTCCTCCATCCCTGCCCTTCACGCCATTCCCTGCCTGCCCTCCACGTCCTTCCCTGCCTGCCCTCCACGTCCTTCCCTGCCTGACCTCCAAGATTTTTCCTGCCTGCCCTCCACGACTCTTTTTGCCTGCCTGCCCCTGACGCCCTTCCCTGCCTGCCCTCCACGCCCTTCCCTGCTTGCCCTCCACACCCTTCCCTGCCTCGCCTCCACGACCTTTCGTTCTTACTCTCCACGACCCTCTTGCCTGCCTACCCTCCACGCCCTTCCCTGCCTGCCCTCCACGTCCCTCCCTGCCTCGCCTCCACGTCCTTTCCTGCTTGCCCTCCACGACCCTCTTGCCTACCTGCCCTCCACGGTTCCCCCCTCATTCCACCAAGCACCAGCTGTCCTCTATACCTCGTCCTTGGCCTCCCGTGGGAACCTCTTAGCATGCAAGTGTTCCCCTTCTCAAACCCAGCTCCGGCATATTCGTCGGATACACAGACCACTACGACATTAATGTATCCCGGCGAGTATATTCATAGGATCCACATACATCTCCAGTGTATTCATGGGATACACATGACCTCTTGGTCTTGGACGCACTAGAAGACAAGTAGAATGCAGATAAAGTGTACACAGACTTCGCGAAAGCCTTTGGAAGTACGACCATGAGGTAACTGTTCACAAAACGTATAAAATGGATAACTGGTCAAGTGGGCAGAGGGACATTTAACTTCTTAACAAATAGGACACAAAGAACCTAGAGTAATAGAAAGCACCATGTAAGCGGGGAATGGAACAGTGAAAAGCTCTGTTCCTCAAGGCATAGTACTCACCTCACTTTATCATTCTTATATATGACACACACAAATCACAGCACCGCATCCTCCGTACAAGCGGCATCCAATGAGGACAACGAGCCTTCAAGCTGATATAAACCAAGTCTAATCATAACCATTATTTTTAAAGGGGTGGACAGGCAAGCCAGCGGAAGACCTCGGTCAAATGACCAATAACTAAGACCCGCGTCAGGAAACATTTGTCCCGTTTCCTGACAAATCTTACCTAACCTAACCCAAACCAAGTTTTCAAGTGGGCTACTGATATCCACTGAGGACATAACAAAACCTTAAGTTGATAAACCAAGTTGAATTTCAACTACTGGGAACGCTTGGAAGCACTTGACGTGTACTCGTTGGAACGCAGGAGGGAGATATATATCATAATCTACACTTGGAAAATCCTGGAAGGAATGGTCCCAAATCTGCACACAGAATCACTCCCTACGAAAGTAAAAGACTGGGCAGGCGATGCAAAATGCCCCCAATTATAAGTAGGGGCGCCATTGGTACACTAAGAGAAAACACCATAAGTGTCCGGGGCCCAAGACTGTTCAACAGCCTCCCATCAAGCATTAGGGGAATTGCCAATAAACCCCTGGCTGCCTTCAAGAGAGAGCTGGACAGATACCTAAAGTCAGTGCCGGATCAGCCGGGCTGTGGCTCGTACGTTGGACTGCGTGCGGCCAGCAGTAACATCCTAGTTGATCAGGCCCTGATCCATCGGGAGGCTTGGTCATGGACCGGGCCGCTGGGGCGTTGATCCCCGGAATAACCTCCAGGTAACATCCAGGCTACTGACTATATTCAACGAGGACAAATTTCCGTTACTCCGCTAAGGAAAAAGTCGAGGAATTAAAGACTGATATGGAGTACAAGATAAACTGGATTCATTCATTAGAGCAGAAGCTGGGAGAAGACTTGGGGGTGGCTGTCTTAGGATCTCAAATTCAAGGATCACAATTATGTTATTATTTCAAACAGAGGGAAAATGAAAGGCTGCATAACTAGAACATTCACAACAAGAGATGCTGAGCCAATGATGATTCTCTTCAAATCACTTGTTCTCTACAGGCTGTATACTAACGGCCCCACTCAAAGCAAGAGAAACGGCAGAACTGGAAAATGTACAAGAGAACCTTCACTACTTGTATAAATTTAGTCAAGCATCTGAAATACCGGGAATGCCTGAAATCCCTCAACGTAACGTAGGCGAGAAAGATGCATAAAACTCTACACCTGGAAAATTCTGGAGGGATTGATCCCAAACCTGCACACTGAAACCACTCTACATGAAACCAGGCAGGTGGTGCAAAATACCTCCAGCTAACTACACTAACTACAGCTTTGTATCAGTCTTTGTGGACAATACCAAAATCTGTATGAAAGTAGACGAAAAAAGCGAGATATCGACAAAATCTTCCGATGGACAATGAGAAATAACATGATGTTCAATAGCGACATATTGCACTACGATCTGGAAAAGATGAAACTCAACAGAAGCGCTGGATCCAAAATACAGGACTATCTCAAAGGATGAGAAGCACATATAAAAGACTTAGGTATAATGATATCAGATGACTTAACATTTAGAGAACACAATAAAGCAAAGAAAACTAGGGTCAGAAAATGACAGTGGATAATGAGAACTTTCAAAACAAGATAAATAACGCGTCGAGCCCCTGCATGTTTGTGTTTACCACTCTTACTTCTCTACACTCTCTCAGTTTTTAGCGTTTGCTATACTTCCACCATTGTGGAGTGAGGCAGTGTCGGTGGACTTTTAGAACTTTTGGAATGACACCTTGTCTATACCAGTGATTGTAGATAATATTTAAGGTCTGTACTCAAATAATTGTTTTTTTTTTTTTGCAGGGAGTCAATTCATAGTTCTTGGCTCCATCTTTTGCCTCGTATCTACCGGTTTTACTAATTCCTGGTCTTCAGTGCCCGAGAATATCTAGTTTTGAAACTGTTTGGGGCTTTCCTTCACCGTCTCTTTAAAACCTTTGACTTCCTACCCAGACTGAAAAAAAAAAAATACGTGCCAATGGCTTATTTGAGTCTTTATTAGTCATCTCTGTCCCCTTGCTCTCGCTTCCCGTAGCTCAAACAACCTTTCCGTAACCACTGTCTAATCCCCTGAGCCCAATGTTGCGTGGGCAGTGACCCAGAAACTGTATACAGGTAAACTACAGGGAAGTGTCAACTCAACAAGGCTATGCTGGATATGTGGGCCAAACGGGCCGCTAATACCAACATCCAAATAAAACAGGCTATCTAACAATTAAGTCTGGCCAGAAAGATAGACTGCAAGGGTAAAAAAGTCCTAGAAAGCGGTAACACCTATGTTATGGAACGTATGAAGACCCAGGGCATGGGCAGGCTGACGTGTTTTACCCCTTCCTAACATCATGATAGAGCGATGTCTACGAGTGTTCGTCGATTTTAAAATCAATGCATAAGAAGGCATAAGTATTCATCGTAATACACTATTTTTTTCATATAGTGGGGAGCCTGGCACTTCCCACTAATATATTTGCTCACACTTTCCTACATGTAACAAAATATGAGTTAATCGTAGTATAATGTTATAAATGATTAATATAGTAATCACCATGAAAGAGATACAGGCACCAATACGTGGAGTTACTGTATAAAGTCTCGTGGGTCCCTCGTAGCCCTCATGACGTCACATGCCCCAGGGCAGGCGGGGCACAGGTGAGAGACGGGGCAAACACCAACCATCCACGGTGATATAACCGTCATGTCACAAGAGTGTACAACTGAAGCTGCTAAATATTTTGTACTCTTGTATGAATGCTGCTTTTTCGATGTCCTATAAAAACTTACGAAGGTAGGCAGTAAATCCTACAAACTTCTACTTACATTCTGTACATTTATCTATATTTTTCTGAGTTGAACAGTTCTTAGTCCTGTAATATTTTCATTGTAATTTAGGAGCCCTGTTCGAAGACCGAGACACAGGGGCAGAGATCCTCAGCACCATTAATAAATATACAATACACAGCGGCCAATGTTCTACATGTTCAGCGGGCTAATACTCACCTGTATCTGGCGAAAATGGTGCAATCCTGGGTGAGGCGCTGGTGGTGCTGGCGTCGTCCCTGGTCATGCCTCCACCCAGCAAGCCTCCATCAGCCTCATCCTCCAGTACACTCCACACTACTGGCACCTCTTCCACATACACACACTCACTCCAGCCGGTGCCGTCTTCTCCAGAGTGGTGCACTGAGAGTCTCCATAACTATATGTGTGTGCCACCGTCAACGAGGCGGTGCTGGTGTAGGCTGCTGCAACTTACATCACTACCTCCTGGCTACAGACCACACCACAGCCACCACCACCACCTTACCATGACACTCACGCTGCTCTCTGGCACATGTTGACTGCTGGGGCAGTTAGGGAAGGCGGGGCACGCAGCCACACCTGCTGTACGATGTGCACACTTCACAGTGCCCAATTGGCACCCGGCAACGGGCAGCTAGGCTCCAGCCTCAAGACTTGCACTTACACTTGCCTGTCAACACTTAAACACTCTACACCCCAGGTGCCTCGTCTCAAGCGCGTACAACACGTTTGAAGAAAAAGCACCACTAACACCAGTAAAACAACATAGCGTGCTGAAGCAATACACACATTAAAGTGAACCTCACTACTCCATAGGTTGTCATTAATCAGGTAGCCCCTGTCTTTGAGCAACACCTGCCTTTCAGACCTGTGACACCTGAAGAGCCACGGGGTCGATCTGTTGGGGCACCTCACACGTAAGGGGAAAGGGGAAACTGGTGGCTCGCTGCTACACGAGCACGTGGCGAAGCGCGTGAAGTGGGTGTGTTTATGTTAGGTGGCGCGCTGTGCACACACACACACATACACACTACACTCACACCTCCACTGCTGGCAGCACACTGACTCTCTCCAGCACCACCGTCTGTCGACCACCACCCGACCCGCTCAGCCTGCCAAGTTACGCGCCAGACCTGCCAGTGTCGCACAACACGCACATGCTACGCACGCACGCACGCACGCACACACACACACACACACACACACACACACACACACACACACACACACACACACACACACACACACAAAATACCAAGTGAAAATGCTCAAATATCAACAAATGTCTTTACAGAACAAGATTCAAAGTTGCCTTTACAAAAAAAATGGCGAATTACCAGAATGCACTGTTGTCACATTAGATTAACAGGTGTTGAAGAGCATCAGCATAATGAAGTAGTGATGGAACTACTTATTGAGCATGATGTAAGCAAAAGTAATGCGACCAGATAACATATCTCCTTGGGTGTGACCCAACAGCAAAGGTATTCACCCAATCTCCATTGAAGACATGCGTCAGAAAATTGGAAAAACGCAAATGTGCTTCCCACATATAAAAAATGGGACAGATAAGAGGCAATGAACTATAGGCCGATATCTTTAACACAAATACTCTCAAAAGCTTTGAAAAGGATAGTAAGAAAAGGGATAGTGAAGCACTTGGAGAAGGAAGGATTCTATACAGAAAACTAGCACGGATTTTGGGAAGGAAAATTCTGTCTTACAAATCTGCTGAAGTTTTACGACAAAATCAAGATAAAACAAGAAAAACAAAACTGGGCAAACTGCATTTTCCTGGACTACTGACTCGTGCCAGAGATCACTCCTGAAAGTAAGGCACAGGAAGGATTAAAAGGCAGAGTGCTCCAGTGTGTCAGGGAGTATCTGAACGAAAGAAGACAGAGAATAATAGGGGGTTGAGAAATCAGAATGAGAGAGAATAACGAGTGGGATTCAGGAGAGATCAGTACTTTCAAAGCAAGAGATGCCATGCCAATGATGATCCTCTTTAAGTTACTTGTTCTCTCTAAGCTAGAATACTGTTGTACACTTACAGCCCCTTTCGAGACAGGTGAAATTGCAGCTCTAGAGAATGTAGAGAAATTTCACTGCACAAATTAGTTCAGTTAAGCACCTTAATTACTGGGAACGTTTGAAGTCCCTTGACCTGTCCTCACTGGAAAGCAGGTGAGAAAGGTACATATAACCTACACCTAGAAAATCCTAGAGGAACTGTTCCCAAATCTGCACACAGAAATCACTCCCTACAGAAGCAAAAGACTAGGAAGACGGTGCAACATACTCCCAATGACAAGCAGGGGTGCCCTGAGTGCACCAAGAGAAACACAATAAGTCTCCGGGGCCAAAGACTTTTCAAATCTCCCATTATACATAAGGGGAATTAACGATACACCCCTGGCTGTCTTCAAGGGAAAACTGGGCAGATACCTAAAGTCAGTGCCCAATTAGCAGGGATGTGGTTCGTACGCTGGATTGCGTGGGGTCATAAGTAACAGCCTGGGTGGTAAGGCCCTGAGCCACCTGGAGGCCTGGTCGAGGACCGAGCCGCGGGAGCGTTGACCCTCGGAAAGACCTTCAGGTAGAACCATTGCTGTCCCTAGCATGTGAATGATCTACCAGAGGGGATTGAGTCCTGAGTTACTGTTTGCAGTTAATGTAAAACTAACGAGAAGAATAAGAAAGGGAGAGGACAGTAATATTGTCCAGGGAAACTTCGACAGACTACAGACATGGTTAACAATATGGCTTCTCGAGTTCAACCCGAAAATATGCAATGTCAAGTAAATTAGAGGACAAGGGTAGACCGGACACAGATTACAGAATGGGTCAAGAGAAGCTGCAGATATCGGAGAGCAGAAATGACCTGGGGTGAGTATAACACCAAGTATATCCCCCAGAAATACATAAAACCCTTATAGCATCAGTGGCATATGTAAAATTGGCAAACCTCAGAACAGCATTCAGAAACTTGAATAAAGAATCACCCTATATACGATATAAGTGTGGCCAATCAATGAGTACGCATCCCAACATGGAGTCTACACCTGGTCAAGTATGTGAAGAAACTTGAAAATGTCCAAAGATTTACAGTCAGGCTAGTATCAGAACTGAGAAGAATGAACTATAAGGAAAGATTGAAGGAAGTGAACCTGACGACCTTGGGGAAGAGAAAGACAAAGAACACTCTGAGTTAAGAGGACTGGGATCAGAGAGACAGAGGTGGCAGCTGAAAACACAGATGAGCCAAAGGGATGACTTGGATGAGGCAGTAAGGCGAACTCTATACACAGTTTGAAAAGTAGATATGATAACGCCCAAGGAGGCATAAGTCAGTGGTGCCGATAAAAGTAGTCTAGGAGGCTGGTCCAGGGACTGAATCTTGACTCCCCCCTTCTCCCGCGAAGGCAACTCGGGAAGTGAAACAAAGAATCCTTCAGTTTTATACACGATGTATTCATAAGGCATATCATCTGTATGAAGTCCAAAGGCTTGCAACTAGACCAGTCTAGCAACTGAGAGAAATAAATTATGAGAAGAGTTGAAGGGACTTAACCTGACGACCTTGGTGGTGAGAAAGATTAGGGCAGGCATGGTTAGGACGTACAACATTTTAAAGATAATTGATAGGGTAGCTAGGAATAGCCAATCTAAATAAGGAGGACCAATGAAAAAATACGACACAATTGGAAGCAGAAGACACAGATGAGCCAAAGGGAACTTAGTATGTTAACATTTTGCAAAATAAACTCGCAGAGAACATAAACCGTGTAAACTCAGCAGAACATACTAAAGCAGCATGTCAACAAACAGCATTCAGAAACCTTAAAGAATGAGACCCACCATGCAGCCCCCGGTGTAAAGCTTCATCTGATCAAACATGAAAAAAGCTCAACAATGTTACTAATGCTCTCAAGAGTCCTGCACCAGAAATGCAGAACTATAAGGAGAGTAAAGGACCCACGAGGAAGGAAGAGTTAGGGAAAATACGATCATTCGGAGGTGAATTAACAAGACAGGGGCGGATCAGATACAAGGATGCACTGGTGGGAGCTAAAGGCTCGACTAAGCTACAGTACAAGGGACCCTAGGAAGTATTTTAGTCTCAAGGTAGTAGAGAAATAAAAAAATGTGGTGGTGGCGGAAGCAAAACACACACACAGCTTCAAGAACTGATATGATAGAGCAATGGAAGTTAGATCTTAGTAAATGCCGGGCAAGGCTGATAATGAGGTGGGGTGAGGAGAGTCTTGCTCCCTGTAAACATAATTATGTGGGTACATACAGAAGGTATTTAAAAGTAGGCTATCGGTCAGGGATTCGACAACGACTTCATCAGTTATAAGCTACACCATCCTAACTCCGTCACCATCACTATCTATATATTAACATTCATGTTCACTACTTTCATCATCACAGGCTACAACATCACTACCATCATCACACTGGCTACACCATCACCGCTTCCATCATCACAGGCTACACCATCACTACCATCATCACACTGGCTACACCATCACTGCTTCCATCATCACAGGCTACACCATCACTACCATCATCATACTGGCTACACCATTACTGCTTCCATCGTCACAGGCTACACCATCACTACCATCATCATACTGGCTACACCATCAATGCTTCCATCATCACAGGCTACCCCATCAATACCATCACAACACTGGCTACACCATCATTACACTGACTACACCGTCACTACCTTCATCATCACTAGCTACACCATCACTACTTTCATCATCACAGGATACACCATCACTACCATCGTTGGCTACATCATTACTACCATCATCACACTGGTTACACCATTACTACCATCATCACATTGGTTACATCATTACTACCACCACCACATAGGCTACACTAAAGATACCGACAAAAAAAATTAGAAAAATACTGATAATACAGTACGACTGTGTGATCAATGAGCCATTAAACAAGACAAAAAGACTGACAATTCGCATCAATGTTTCTGGAATGTGACACTAAACTTTGCCAACATGTCTGACATAACCCTAACCTCACTGATTTTGAAACAGCCATTACTAGCATATCCATCAATTCTGCCCCGGATCTAGACTCGTGCAACTCCATATTCATCAAATATTGCAAAACATGATTCGAAGACGACATAACAGCAAAGCTAAAACAGCCCAAGCTGAAGAAAAGTTCTGTAATACTGACGATGACAGTAAAGAACCAAGTGGTAAGACTAAAGAACAAGAGGACAAACAAAACATGACGGAAGGCAAAGGATGAACAACAAACCTAAAAGGAAATTATAACGACAATGTAGAAATTGAGAGGGTTCCTAAAACGATGCAGTGCAAACAGTGGAATGAGAAAGAATATCACCTTGGGTGCTGAAAATGAGCAAATGAACTGTGCGGCCCATTAGCAGGAACATCAAGGTTGATAAACACAGGAAAACTGTTCGAGAGAAATCTGAAAATATGATCTCAGTATTTGAAGTACTAGCATAACGGCTAAGACATTGTAAAAAACAATTGGTAAGAGAACAGCAGAGCACTTAGAACGAAATGGATATATAAGAAACAAGCACCAAGGGCTCAGAGATGGCAAATATTGTTTAACAAAACGCGATCAGTTTATGGAGAAGCTGTTGTGTAAAATGGGAGTGTAGGAAGGAGTAACAGTGAAGGTACTTACATAAATGCAGAATACATGGACAATAAAATGCACAAGGAGAAACAGTAAGACGAGAGGTATCTGAGTGGGCACGAGTGAAGAGTGGAGTCTCAAAATATCAATGCTCGGACACTGTTTCTGCCACGAATAAATTACTTCTTAGAAAAAATTTCATCTCCCTATCCCTGTCTGTGATGTAAAATTTATATGGAAGATAACCGAGGAAAACAGGCAGAGGCTCCAAGCTGACTTTAACAGGTTTCAAGTATGAACGGGAAGGTGGCTACTTAAATTCAATTCTGAAAATTGAAAAGTAACGATAACAAAAGAGACCAGACAATACAAACTGGGAGGCGTTATGCGGCAGCTAACGTACAAGATAATAATGAAGTATGCTTCAAAAAACATATCACCAAAAATACACGTCGACTATATAACTTTAGCAAAATGCAAAGACACTAACGTAAATACTTCTTTCATGACCGTAAAGATTCATTAGAAACTATACACACCTTATATTAGGACTATAACACGATTGCAAACAAACGTTGGTACGGGTGGGGCGTGAACTCGTTGTGAGTCGTAAAACTCTAGGTCAATGTGTAAGCATGCAGATCGCACTTGAGAAATCAGTGGTTCGCAACCTAACTGATACAGTAAGGGAAGGTATTGGAAGATATGATCATAATATACAAAATGCTCACGGGATTAGATATAGTGGTTACGGAAAGGTTGTTTGAGAAACGAGAAAAAAGAGACAGAAATAAGCTACTGGAACGTATAAGACGGTGAAGGAAAACACCAGACATGCTCGGGCACTGAAGGTCAGGAATTAGTAAAACCGGTGAATAAGGAATTATGAATAGAGTCCCTGCGAAAACAATTATATGAATATAGACCTTAAATATGATTTAGAATCACTAGTATACATAATGTGTCATTCCAAAAATTGTAAAAACCAATGACTCTGCCTCACTCCACAATGGTGGCAGCACAGCAAACTCCCAAGAACTGCAAGAGATAACACTGACATCACATCCAAATCTCTGAAAGAATGTAGAGAATTAAGACTGGTAAACACAAACAGGCAGGCGCTCGACGCCCTGCTTTTCGCAACTGCTAGCAGCTAGACCATTGTCACACAGTTTTGGGTGCATTAGAAAAATCAATATGATGACACAATCTACATAGACTTTGAGAAAGCCTTCGATAAGTGTGATCATGGTGTAAGAGTACACACAATGTGTGTCCAAGGAATAACTGGAAAAGTAGGCAGAGAGAACTTCAACTTTCTAACAAATCGGATCTAGCCAACAAGTCTCTCCACAGCTTATGTAAAAGTCGATTTTCAAAGCAAAAGTACTCACCCCAACTCTTTCATTCTCATTTTTGACGTAGACAAGTAAACAAATCATAGCAGTGCATCATCCTTCCCAGATGGTACTACAGTCAGTATGAGTGGAATCCATCGACAGAACAGGAAACCTTCAAGCCAAGTCTTTCAATTGGCCACACACACACACACACACACACACACACACACACACACAAAATGATGTTCAACGAGTACAAATTTCAGCTGTTTTATGATGGGCAAAAAACGACAATTATAATCCTGAACAAAAAGATATGAAAAAAAAAAATACAATGTAAAACAAAATACAAAATGAAATCAAATCATTTAATTGAGGAAAAGAACCATGGAACATTTTACGTTCAATTAAATCAATGTTACTAACACAATTACAAGGCAAATTATAGACTAGATAATAAAAATCTTTAAAACAAGAGATGTCAAGCCAATGATGGATTATTAAAAGCTCTTTTCCTGTGCAAACTGGAATACTGACTATGGCTGAACACTAACAACTCTTAAAAATAATTATTTACAAATAAAAATCTATTCTATTACAAGCATCTCATTTATACAAGGTATGTATACAAAATGGGGAGACAAAAGTGAAATCTTGAAGGAGCATTATAATATTGGGTTTAGAACTATGACGGGGCACCATGAAGCAAGTCATTGTGTTTTCTTCACTAGCTCGACCCCACATCCCCTCCTCTCCCCCATCATCACAACTCTTACCATTCAAACACCAGATATTGGAACTCACTCACTTATCGAAAAAAAAGAGAAGAAAATGTTAAGTCTGTATACGCACACGTGTGTGGGCTGTGATCCTGGAGCATCACATTTCAAAAAAGTAAAATGCACTTAACAGGGACAAAAAGTGCACTCTGCAGATGAGATTAGACTCCATTCATATTTATGAAGGCCTCAAATGTATCTCCGCTCCTCCTATCACCTCCTTCACGCCTCTCACCGCCTTCACCATTCCTGCAGGTGCATCTGTCAAGTATGGCAGCAACTTCCCCTCCCCATAATCCAATCCCCCCCTACCCTACCTTGTCAAGAGCATGAGGGGGCAAGGGGTGGGGAGAGGAAGGGGTAGTTTGACCCCAGCAGCCGCCTGGGAAGAGGTTGTGCAATCATCTGACTGGCCACAGACTTGCTCTTGCCTCAGGCTGTGATCAAACACGCCCACCATCTTGCCCCGCCCCACTTCGGCTTTCCCAGGTCCAGCTAGCTCCCTTCTCCCCGCATCCGCCCCCGATTATCTTCCATGTTGATGCATGCTTGACTCTTCCCTGATGTTCCTTTTCCCGAGTGTTGCATCAAGTTTACTCAGAGTACAAGAGGAGCGTATGGAGCTAATGTAGGCAACTAGCCAGCACAGACTGAGGACCACAAGCGCTCAAGCCCGCCCCTCTCAAGCCTAAAAGGACGTGCAAGGGCACTACGCGACACGCCTATGCAACGTGTGGTGACCATTGACCTGCGGGGAGGGGAGGGGAGGAGGAGGAGGGAGGGGACAGGAGGGGACAGGAGAGGAGAGGAGAGGAGAGGGGAGGGGAAGGAGAGGAGGAGGAGAGGAGAGGGGAGAGAGGGGAGAGGATAGGGGAGGGGACAGGGGAGGGGACAGGGGAGGGGAGAGGATAGGGGAGGGGATGAGTAGGGGAGGGAGGGGAGGAGAGAGAGAGAGAGAGAGAGAGAGAGAGAGAGATAGAGAGATATAGAGAGAGAGAGAGAGAGAGAGAGAGAGAGAGAGAGAGAAAGAGAAAGAGAAAGAGAAAGAAAGAAAGAGAAAGAGAAAGAAAGAAAGAGAAAGAGAAAGAAAGAAAGAAAGAAAGAAAGAGAAAGAGAAAGAAAGAGAAAGAGAAATAAAGCAAGAGAAGAAAAAGAGAAAGAGAAAGAAAGAGAAAAAGAGAAAGAAAGAGAAAGAGAGAAAGAGAAAGAGAGAAAGAGAGAGAGAGAGAGAGAGAGAGAGAGAGAGAGAGAGAGAGAGAGAGAGAGAGAGAGAGAGAGAACGTGTCATGGCAGAGGTAGCAGCAGCATGACGCTGTATGACCTCTGCTTTAAACTAATATTTATATGAAGCGCTAAACTCGTTTGGGCCATTCAAAGACAGGCGTAGTGGAGGCTAGAGCTTAAGACCACTAATAATAATAATACTAAGATAATGATGATGATGATTGATGATGACTGATGATGATGAAGCAGCATGTGAGTATTTAAGTTTTTTCTTCTAATGCCTATGTAATTTAGTGGTGGTGTACTAGCTCCAAGAGGCAACATCTTGGCCCAAATGGTGTCCCGTAGCTCGGCTTGCAGTGTACTCAATTCATATACTGAGTGTCTGTGGTTCGATCCTCGGCATGGCTGGAAACGCTAGGCAGGTTTCCTTACACCTGCTGTCCCTGTTGCCAGTAAGTAGGTACTTGGGCGTTAGTCTCATCCTGAAGAGTGACAATACAGCTTAAAGTTAGGCTTTGAAATGAGACGAGGTAGGATAACTATTATCCTATAAAATTTATTTGTGAAAAAGAGAGTAATGATCAGATTAAAATTCTGCACAGTGCAACGTTGTCCCAATTAAAACTTCTGCAACATGTCTCTTCACAAATCATGTCTCTTCTTCAGACACGTCTCTTCTTCAGACATGTCTCTTCAAAGGCAGGATCTTCTTGATATAAAATCCAGGCTGTTGAGTTCGTGGGTTTCCATAACAATGGAAACTGACCTTCTAAACGCCCTATCAAAATTTTGACAATGTGTGATGTTAATGGCACTCGCTTAACTTGCTTGACTGCCTCTTTAGTTTGTGTAGTGGAGCTACGTCAAACATTTTTCAGGGTCTCCCAAGCGTCGCTTGTGACTAAACTCCTTCGTGAAAGTAGCACGCTGAGTCCCCTAGCTAGCGGTACTTTGCTTTCTTTTATAAATGAAGCACTCCGAGAGTCAGATCCCGGCGCAAAGTGCATGGACATGTTATCACTTTCTTTTTTGCTAGAAGTGTGTAAGATCTGTGTTAATATCAGTCACGTAATCTGTATGGTGAACCTGGTTCAACAATACACCGCCAGTGCTTCTTTCATGTTCTCTATCGAACTGATGAACCGAAATTCGTCCCGTTCTTTGTGGTTCTCCGTATATGTACCCCCTCTAACTAGGAGACCAATGATGTTAGCAGTTTTTGGCTCTAATCTATTTTTTTACTTGTTTCACAGATGGCCTTTTGTTCTATTTGAATTTCCTCCGTCTGATATAAGAGGTTTTCTTTCCTCTCCAAATTACTTATTTCTCAGATGTCATTTTATGTTCATAGATGTGTTCATGACTTTTCTTCCGCTGAAGTCTCACGAGTTCTTTCTGAGAGAGAGAGAGAGAGAGAGAGAGAGAGAGAGAGAGAGAGAGAGAGAGAGAGAGAGAGAAGAGAGAGAGAGAGAGAGAGAGAGAGAGAGAGAGAGAGAGAGAGAGAGAGAAATAATTATTGGGTAGTACTACAAGAAGCCAAAGAGGGAAAGCAAAAACACTAGTGTTGAAGATAAGGCGGGTGGGTGGGAAGGTTGGAGGGGTTCAGGGAGTGGAGAAGGCAGTGAGGCTGAGGCCATGTCCAGAGGGGTAACGACAAGTAGCTTCATCTTGAGCCACACCAGACACTCGCCCCCGCCCCCCTCTCATCACCATCACCCTGGCCGCCCCCTTTCTCCCCACCACAATCCCCCCTTCGCCTCCCAGCCAAGACAAGCACAAGCAGGGAGATCCGAAGGGCGAACCACTGAGGGAAACACGTGCACTCTTGCCTGCTCACGGCTGCTGCTGTTGCTGCTACTGCAACGTTGGGACGAACTCTATCAAGTTGCCTTAGCCAGTGAACCCTTCGCGGAATGCATGACATCCTTATCGCCTTACAGAAGTCTCCCAGGTCAAGCTGACAGATTCCATAACCTAATCCACACACATACATATAAATATTCTCTGTGATGGAATATTACAAGAAACAAGACTAGCTTTTGTTCCCACTACGTAACTATCCTCCTTAGAACGTAAGCGCACAGAAATCACTCCCTACGAAAGCAAAAGGCTGGGCGCCACAAAAACACAGTAAGTGTCCTGGGCACAAGACTGTTCAACAGCCTCCCACCAGGTATAAGGGGAATTACCATAAGATCCATGGCTGCCTTCCAGATGGAGATGGACAGGCACTAAAGTCAGTACCTGACCAGCAGGACTGTGGCTCGTATGTTGGTTTACGTGCGGCCAGCAGTAACAGACTGGTTGATCAAACCCTGATCCACAGCGAGGCCTGGTCATGGACCTGGCCTCGGGGGCGTTGACCCTCAGAACTCCCTCCAGGAACAACTAAACAATTACCACATTTATCCCACAGTGCAGGTTCGTATTCTTTGAAAATTTCTTGCATATTATATTAGGAGTATTATGCATATATAACATGATTAAAATTCAGTTAAAGTTTATTTTAATCTTATATTGATTTTATCAGTGTGTTTTGATGACAGGTGCCAGAAGTGACGTTAAATATTGATGAAGTCTTGAACGTATGTTCTGCCATCTTGACATTCCTCTACACACATTTATTTTAATTAGATCCAGCACTCACATGCTGATATTTTAAATAAATATCTAGCATGTCTATTTCATCATTAATAATGCAATTTATATAAATTCATAATCACTGAGATATTCAATAATTGTGTGTGTGTGTGTGTGTGTGTGTGTGTGTGTGTGTGTGTACTCACCTAGTTGTGGTTGCAGGGGTCGAGTCATGGCTCCTAGCCGCGCCTCTTCACTGGCCGCTACTAGGCCACTCTCCCTGCACCATTAGCTTTATCATACTTCTGCTTAAAGCTATGAATGGATCCTGCCTCCACTACATCGCTTCCCAAACTATTCCACTTCCTGACTACCCTGTGCTTCATCTGTGTCTTCAATTTCCAACTGTGATCCCTTGTTACCGAGTCCCATCTCTGGAACATTCTGTCTCTGTCATTGTTAATTCCTCTCAGTATGTGTGTGTGTGTGTGTGTGTGTGTGTGTGTGTGTGTGTGTGTGTGTGTGTGTGTGTGTGTGTGTGTGTGTGTGTGTCTCGTGCCGAATAGGTAAAATTTGTCAATTAGCAAGAACTCATTTAAAATTAAGTCCTTTCAAAAACTTTTTCTTGTACATATAAAGATATTTTTTTCGTTTATGTTAATGTAAAAATTAATAATTTTGTACCAAAAGAACCTTAGAAAACTTACCTAACCTTATTATAACAAGCGCAGTTTAATTCAGCCTAATTCAACTAAATATATTTTAAAAAATTTCCAATAATTTAGTAATAAACAAACACAATGAAATATACTTTTTTTCTCGTTAGGTTCAGAATGGTTTTGCGCAATCGCAAGACAAGCCACGGGGGGGGGGGAGTGGAAATCTTTAGCTCAAGTACCTTCACACTTCTCAGTGCGTCACCAGGAGCTGTGCAATGCTGCAAGAGCAACTAAAGCAGGTAGAGAATTCTCAGAGTGCGGATGTGTAACCGGCCACGAGTATCCGCGCTACGCTACTCTGAGAACTCTCTCCTTGCTAAAGTTGCTCTCTTGCAACATTGCATAGCTCCTGATGACGCACTGAGAAGTGTAAAAGTACTTAAGCTAAAGATTTCCACCCCCCCCTTCGTGGCTTGTCTTGCATATATATATATATATATATATATATATATATATTTATATATATATATATATATATATATATATATATATATATATATATATATATATATATTTATAGGGAAGTACCACCTCTATAGCTGGAATGGGGACCCTCATCCTCAGAGAAGACAATAAACGTACCTCAGGGAAAACTAAAGGTTCTCCCCGGAGCTGTTTGAATATTTTCTTCTCCTACCACCCCCTATATATTTTTTATTCTATGTGAACATTTATTAATAAACAAAATACATTTACAGAAAAAAACATAAACATGAATACAATGGCACAATGTATCAAAGATCATGAATTTCCTCCAGCTCCTCCGAGGCTGGACGTGAGCCAAGTATGCAGCAAGCATTTCCCCTCTGGATGGCGACGCTGAGGCGCTGGAACATGAAAGTGGCTGCCCTTGGGTCCCTGGTGGTGTCGATGAGTCTGGAACCCAATTCTTTAAGGAAACGTGTGGCATTTTTTCCCCATGATCCCAAGGTCTCTGATCCCACTGGGACAAATTGATACTGTTGGCTAATGTCCCTGTACTTGCTGATCTTGTACTCCTCCCTGTGGTCAGCAGCTCCTCCCTGTCGCCCCACACTGTGATGGATATAGGTGTCAGCCAGTGTGGACACACAGGTATAGTCCCATGCTAAGAGCTTGCCATTCTTCCAAGGATAGATGGTGATCCCGTCGGGGCGGTTTGCTGGGTTGTGGGTATTGTTTGCTGCAAGTGATCGTGGCTCCCTCTCGGCAGGGCATCCAGCTGTAGCAAGGGTTCTCTTAATGATGTCGTTGACCTCATTGTGTCTTGCATGCCAGCCCTTGGTTTTGGAACAGTTAAGACCATGTAGACCGTATTGGTCTGCTTGCACTTCGCCGCAAATACACATATATTCTGTGTGAATTGGGGCAGCAAGGCGCAGCGCCACTGCAATACGGAGGGTCTTAGGGTCGAGTCGCGTTCCCATTGCCGATATGGGAACTGTTTGGAGGAAGTCCCCGGAGTGAGGTGCACTCACAGCCTGGAGACGGGCAATCTCCCTATCTGATGTTGCAGCCCTGAGCATGTTGGCAAGCACCTTTTCAGCAATTGGGCCATCCCAGCTTGACTGTTTGTGAGCCAGTGCTGCACTAGGGTTTGGTGCTGGAGCAGCAAGAGTCTCCCATTCGGTGATGGCACTGGCATAGCTAGGGTCTTCTATTCCTGCTGAGTCACTGAGGGTGTCAGGAAGAATTTGTCTTATCAACTCGTTTGATGCAATGGAAGAGGATAGGAAAGCTGGTAGAGCAATCTGGGAGGATCTGCGTACTCCTAGCCCTCCAAGCCTGACCGGAAGTGAGGCTTGCAACCACTGTCCATCGTCAAGGGAAAGATTCAATACACTCTCTAGCATGGCCTTCAGGAGAGAGTCATATTCCTTGAGTTTTGGACTGCTGAAGGCTGGGGAGCATCTCAGAAAATAGGTAAGTTTTGGGATTGACAGGCACCTGGTGAGTAGGTAGAAGGCATCGTGTGTGTCAATGTCTTTCATCCTGCTTTCCATCGTCCGGAGGTTTGAGACTTTTTTTCCTAGGATCAGATCGATGGCATTGGACCCAAGAGGAGCACCGAGGAGAGTGCTATTGGCTGGATCAATGGCTCGTGCTCCTGGTAAAACGGCACTAATATTCTGGATCATCTGTTGATTGGTAGAAACTATTTCACATTTGGTGGGGTTTAAAGAAAGGCCCAGGCTTTCTCCCATGTCTTTAATTTTACTGATGTCCTCTAGGAGAGATTCTGTTGTGCCAGCCAGGGTACCGTCGTCCAGAAACCAGATATTGAGCTCGCTGGAGAGTGCCTCCGTGACTTCCTTGATGACCAAACAAAATAGAAAGGGGGCGAGAGGGTCCCCCTGTTGCACGCCCTCACACGAGTCAATTTCATGGTCCCCAAACAATAGTTTGGAAGTCACACTATAACACGATTCTATGAAGGGATAAAGGGAAGGGAAGTTTCTATAAACTGCTTGGAGAGCAGCATCCCTTCTGACTGAGTTGAAAGCATTGGCAAAGTCCAATTTGACCAAGGCTTTTTCATAGGACATGTTTTTGATATATACTCGTGCTGCATGGGCAGCTGCTTCACAGCCCTGTTGAACGCCGAAACCGAGCTGAGTTGGTTTCAGCATTGCAGCATGTCGTGCCGAATAGGCAGAACTTGCGATCTTGGCTTAAATAGCAACGCTCATCTTGCCATGCAGGACAAGCGAAAATTTGTGTATGCAATAATTTCGCCAAAATCATTCTGAACCTAACGAAAAAAATATATTTGATTGTGTTTGTTTAGTACTAAATTATTGTAAACGTATCTAAAATATATTTAGTTGGATTAGGCTAAAATAAATTGCGCTTGTTATAATAAGGTTAGGTAAGTTTTCTAAGATCCTTTTGGTCCAAAATTAAATTTTTTTACATTAACATTAATGAAAAAAATATATCTTTAAAAGTATAAGAGAATTTTTTTTAGAAAGGACTTAATTTTAAATGAGTTCTTGCTAATTGACCAGTTTTACATATTTGGCACGACATATATATATATATATATATATATATATATATATATATATATATATATATATATATATATTAATTGAGGGAGGTACCACCTCTAGAACTGTCATGGGGACCCTCATCCTCAGAGAAAAGCATAAACTTGCTTCAGGGAAAACTCAAGATTCTCCCTGAAGCTGTTTGAGAATTTTCTCCTACCACCCCCTATATTATGTATATATATTTTGTGTATATATATTTATGTATATATATATATATATATATATATATATATATATATATATATATATATATATATATATATATATATATATATATATATATATATATATATATATATATAACAGCCTCACTTATTCTCGCACGGAGATGTCGTACATGATTTTTCCTCCATACGTGCCAAGCCATCTTATCATTTACCAAGCCAGACCTTATATGTATCATACCATGTCATCATTTACTAAGCTCGGCCCTGTTTATGCCATACTACGTCATTTACCAAGCCAGGCCTTGTTTGTGTCATACCATGTCATCATTTACTAAGCTCGGCCCTGTTTGTGCCATACTACGTCATTTACCAAGCCAGGCCTTGTTTGTGTCATACCATGTCATCATTTACTAAGCCAAGGCCTGGATATGCCATACCATGTCATAATTTACCAAGCTAGGTCCTATGTGTGCCATACCATGTTATAATTTACCAAGCCAGGCCCTGTATGTGTCATACCAAGTCATCATTCACCCAGCCAGCTCAACAATATTTAAAGCTGTCCGTGCTTTTGTATGCTTTTATCATCTCCCCCTGCGTATGATGAAGGGTTTTTCACCAGGTTGACAAATGTCGCCAAACTCTACACTGAAATCTCTCAAGTCAGTTTCAAAAGTGTAATCCAAACCTGAGACGTTATGCTGGTATCACATGAGCCTAAAATTGTTACAATCTGTGATTATCTCACAAATTCTTGTTCAGTCAAACGTCTTTATGTGATCGGAAGTCAAAATTCGACTTTGTGGCATGTTTGTCTCCCTTTTTATAGTCTCGCAACCCACGGCTATTGAATGGAAACGTATTTAACCGCCAAAATGTCGGACAAAGCTGCTCAAATCACATGACTACAGATTGCAGTCACATGATTCTAGCAACTGTGTGCCATTTTGGCGGTCAACACGCCCGCCGTTTTCATTTAGCAGCCACCAGGCGTGATACAACTAAGAGAAAGCTTACAAAAACCTTACACTATACAGATTTCATCAATATATATTCAAATGAAATATATCATTATTATTTAACAGAGCAGTAACTAAACCTACACATAGGAAACTACAGCCAGTTTCTCCCCCAATATTTATTGCATGCTCTAGATAGCTTGCAGTCTGAGCGTAACATAATTATATACGAGGCCACACAAAGATATGAACAAATTAATTGAAATTACTGATAAAATATTTAAGCTAAACTTTTGTGGACTCCATCTTACACAGCGTAGACTTCGGGAAGCAGGGTAAAGTCGTTAACTTGGCTAAATCAGCATTTAACACAGAATGTCGAATATAAATTTGATTTCTAAAACAGGTAGAACATCACAAAAATTAACAGCTCCAATGACCACCATAATGATAATTGTCAGGTAAAACACGTTTAAGGAGAAAATAACGAGATTAGAAGACTGGAATAAGCTGTCACTGCTAGACTAATGTTAGGCTATAATTATGTTAACAGTGAATTCATCTTGTGGAGATGTCGATCGCAAGTGTGGACAGAAACAGTCCACACACACACCAGAACATTATACGAGTATTTTAGCGTTAAAACATCTAACATTTAAGGCACGTCCAAACTCTATAGGGAATCACTTCATTGCTAATCATAAGATATCTGAAATTTTGAGACTACACACTTTGCACCAGCTAGATGAACTTATTTAATGAGATTGCAACTTAGTAAGTAACCACTGTTTACAGTGGTCCTGGTAACGGTAATTTCGTTTAAGATTGCATTCAAATATTGTACTGAGTAGATAATTAGTTAGAAAATTGTAATATATGAAGTGACTAATATCCTGATAATGTAAGCAGCAGGCCCAGTGGGGGTCTCACAATGACCCATTGCGACCTTTTTAATCCCTTTTTGTTGTTGTTTTTGGTACGTTATCGTTCAAAGGACGAGCTGTGAGTGCACAATAAACAGCCACTCTGGCGGAACAAAAGTAAATTGTTTTACATGATATATAATGTTGCATAATGCCAATAAGGTAATTTAAAAACTACTTCTGAATACTTAAAACATTTGTAATTATTATTAAACACTGCTTCGTCGTGACTTGCGAGAGATAGTGAATATCAATGGCACACGCTTGACATCCTATTATGGCGGACCCCCACCCTATGACGTTACAAATTTTATCGACACCCATTTTCATACATATCTAATGTTCATACATATCTTAATGTTGCTGACCATCTCGTATCGAAGCCGATTCTTTTTTTAAATTGTCTACCGTAACAATTAAAGACGCAAAAAATCCCATCTCTTCTATTTTGTAAACATAAAGTACCTAATATCATACCCAGCCAGAATCACTCATGTACATATATATATATTCCACTCATGCCAGGAACTTTCAAGTGTATTTGCGTAGATGGTCCTATTGTGAATGTTCATATGTGTTCAATCTTTGCGTGCGTGAGTTTCTTTACTCAAAACACGCAGGCAGTTACTGTGTTACTATTTACAACGACTGACCAAAGACGAACACATGGCCAGGCACGGCACGTTCATGATCTATGACCTCGCTTCTTACGGCGCGAGAATAATAAAGCAACATCCTTTGATTAATAATAAAAGTCTTTCACCGAAAACAAGTTGGGGAAGACAAGTGTACTACTGGCATAATTTACTTGATATGAATCTACCTGTGCGAGCGTCTGGCATTTCCCAGGTCAGGCTACAGGGAGGGGAAGGTGTTACTGCCTGCCAAGTACAGCAAGGAAGCAAGTCTCGTGCCCAACATTGCAAACACAGCAGTGTCTGCGGTTGAACACATGACAACAACAACTGCCTCCTTAGTGTGTGTAACCTTGAAGTCTCACCTAAGCAAAACACTTAACATCCAACGCCACGCTCTCACACACAGTCCCTCACCCTGATCTGTGCTGCTACACACACTGGGGACTATCATGCATGTGACTGGTTTCCAGAGTTTCACTACTGAATCCCGGTTTTACTGTTGACTTCATGGGCAACCAGGCGGCGGCGGTTGCTGTTATTGTTGCTGCTGTTGTTGTTGTTGTTGTTGTTGCTGCTGCTGCAGCCTGGTTTACTATGGCGAATTTACCTGAGAACGGTTTTGGGGGTCAATGCTCCCGTGGTCTAGTCCCAGACAAGGCTGTTCGTGATAGCTGAAAGAAATCCAACATGTGCACTACAACCGGGCTGATCAGGAACTGACATGAAGTTCCATCTTAATGACAGTCAGGGTAAATAATACAGTGCATGACTGCTGCAAGCTGCCTGCATTACAGTACCACAAGAGAATAAATGAAATTCTAACCAGTACTCTATACCACAAGAGAATAAAGGAAATTGTATGTGCATTTGTAAGACACAAGGTGACATCATGAAAAAAACAAAACCCTATTATTCACCCCCTCCCTCCCCATTCCCCTCCACCAGTTCCACTTTGGTGTGCTTATGACACCTCTCACAAAAAAAGGGACCTAAGAATTTATCCCCGTAGCAAATGATTATAGTAGTGCGAACCCACGGCAAAGATCTTCAAGTACAGTAGCTAAAGACTGGACAATTACTGGATAACTAGACGGTGACTAATACAGTACCTATATTTAAGGGAGACACAGAAGGCAATGAGCTACGGACCGCTATCACTGACATGCATCCAGTTCAAATAGAGAAAATTTCCAGGAGCACCTGGAGAGCAACAGCTTTGTCAAAGACAACCAATTTAGATTCAGAAAAAAAGGAGATGGCAGAAGTGGCAAGGTGAGTTGGGGTGATCAGTGACAATACAGGAGAAAATGTCAGGTTGGAGTACGGGCAACAACCATTACTGCCGCTACTATTCTGATATAAATTATCTGCTAGATGAGATCGAATAATATGAAGCTATAGAGAAGAATATTAACAGATGGTCTCGGAGAAGACTTACGCTGTTGCAGCATCCGCCAACTGGCCGCTGATGTTCATGAAATTCGAGGAAGTAGATAAACCTGAGACAAATACAGTCTAAGATGAACTACAAGTATCGACATAATGGCGACATGTTTGGTGTAAACATTACACCAAACATCATCCACATGACTTCGGTAATCCGTGCGATGGCAGCCATCTGAGAATAGCCTTCCGGAACCTCAATAGAGAATCCTTCAAGACTCTGTACGTAACGTACGTCAAACCCATCTTAGAAAATTAAAACATCAGCGTATAACATTCATCTAATCATTCATGTTAGAAGCTTGACAAGGTATAAAAATCCACAGCCAGACTAGCCCTAGACCTGAGATGGGTGCACAATGAGTTGAGAATAAAGGAACTAAACTTGATCACCCTAGAAAACAAGACCTAATAAGACAGGCTTATGACATACGAGATACTTAGCCTAACAGATAAAGCGGAGAGAGACAGACGTTTCGAAATACGTGAACTAGAAATAAAGAAACATGGACGCTAAAAACGCACGAGCCACAGGAATGTATCTGAGGGTGATACAGAACTGGAGTGGACTGGATGTAGAAGACGCAAATTCCACAAAGTTTTAAGTGTAGGCATGACAGGGCCCAGGATGCCAAACACCAGTAACGCTAGTGGACGAAGCTTAATGGGCAGGGCCACGAGTCAAGACTCTACCCTAGTAAACACAAACCAATGAGTACACAAAAACACAAACAGATAGTTGCACAAACACGCATGTGCACAAGCACGCACCACTCGCTGCCCCACACGTCTACACTACTAAAACAAACAAGAGTGTAGCCTGACTAAACGGCTCCCCTCGTAGACCAAATCTCGGCTCATGAGCTTACACCCGTGAAGTTTACCCAACCGAATCATTAAACAAGTAATAATACAATAAAGACAGCTCCACAAACACTGAGTGTACGCGGATGTAACTCTCGGAACCTCCACACTAACTTACATTCGACTAGTACTTGAGTCGAGACTCCAAAAACAAGAATGAAAATTAAGTATCCCAAAAGACTAAGATGCCACACTTTCCACCAACGGTAACGTCTACAGAGCTCCATGTGTGTGTGTGTCGGGGGGGGGGGGTAATAATCGCATACGCTCAGACGGGTTACTTTTTTTACGACCGGTAAAAACCTTAAGGCAAGAAGCTGGTAGGCATCCAGACGCAACCCACTCTAGCACGAGGAGTGACAAACGTGCAGATGTGAACGTTTCCTGATGCTGCTCAGCCACTATATTGCCAGAAGTATTGCTTATTTATGGCTAAATAGTAGGCTTATGTAACAACCGAATTTAGAATAAACTAAAGAACGCAGCTTTGTGGATTTACGGATAACTTTAAGAAAATGATGTTGGGAATCGCGCAATAAAAATAACGTGGTAGTGTACTGAGGCAGTAATAACCAATAATAACGTGAAGACAAGTAGTGTTCTGAGGCAGTAATAACCAGTAATAACGTGAAGACAAGTAGTGTTCTGAGGCAGTAATAACGTGAAGAAAGGTAGTGTATTAAGTCAGTAATAACGTGAAGACAAGTAGTGTACTGAGTCAGTAATAACGTGAAGACAAGTAGTGTACTGAGTCAGTAATAACGAAGACAAGTAGTGTACTGAGTCAGTAATAACGTGAAGACTAGTGTACTGAGTCAGTAATAACGAAGACAAGTAGTGTACTGAGTCAGTAATAACGTGAAGACTAGTGTACTGAGTCAGTAATAACGTGAAGACAAGTAGTGTACTGAGTCAGTAATAACGTGAAGACAAGTAGTGTACTGAGTCAGTAATAACGTGAAGACAAGTAGTGTACTGAGTCAGTAATAACGTGAAGACAAGTAGTGTACTGAGTCAGTAATAACGTGAAGACTAGTGTACTGAGTCAGTAATAACGTGAAGACAAGTAGTGTACTGAGTCAGTAATAACGTGAAGACAAGTAGTGTACTGAGTCAGTATTAACGTGAAGACAAGTAGTGTACTGAGTCAGTAATAACGTGAAGACAAGTAGTGTACTGAGTCAGTAATAACGTGAAGACAAGTAGTGTTCTGAGTCAGTAATAACGTGAAGACAAGTAGTGTACTGAGTCAGTAATAACGTGAAGACAAGTAGTGTACTGAGTCAGTAATAACGTGAAGACTAGTGTACTGAGTCAGTAATAACGTGAAGACAAGTAGTGTACTGAGTCAGTAATAACGTGAAGACAAGTAGTGTACCGAGTCAGTAATAACGTGAAGACAAGTAATGTACTGAGTCAGTAATAACGTGAAGACAAGTAGTGTACTGAGTCAGTAATAACGTGAAGACAAGTAATGTACTGAGTCAGTAATAACGTGAAGACTAGTGTACTGAGTCAGTAATAACGTGAAGACAAGTAGTGTACTGAGTCAGTAATAACGTGAAGACAAGTAGTGTTCTGAGTCAGTAATAACGTGAAGACAAGTAGTGTACTGAGTCAGTAATAACGTGAAGACAAGTAGTGTACTGAGTCAGTAATAACGTGAAGACAAGTAGTGTACTGAGTCAGTAATAACGTGAAGACAAGTAGTGTACTGAGTCAGTAATAACGTGAAGACAAGTAATGTACTGAGTCAGTAATAACGTGAAGATTAGTGTACTGAGTCAGTAATAACGTGAAGACAAGTAGTGTACTGAGTCAGTAATAACGTGAAGACAAGTAGTGTTCTGAGTCAGTAATAACATGAAGACAAGTAGTGTACTGAGTCAGTAATAACGTGAAGACAAGTAGTGTACTGAGTCAGTAATAACGTGAAGACAAGTAGTGTACTGAGTCAGTAATAACGTGAAGACAAGTAATGTACTGAGTCAGTAATAACGTGAAGACTAGTGTACTGAGTCAGTAATAACGTGAAGACAAGTAGTGTTCTGAGTCAGTAACAACGTGAAGACAAGTAGTGTACTGAGTCAGTAATAACGTGAAGACAAGTAGTGTACTGAGTCAGTAATAACGTGAAGACAAGTAGTGTACTGAGTCAGTAATAACGTGAAGACTAGTGTACTGAGTCAGTAATAACGTGAAGACAAGTAGTGTACTGAGTCAGTAATAACGTGAAGACAAATAGTGTTCTGAGTCAGTAATAACGTGAAGACAAGTAGTGTACTGAGTCAGTAATAACGTGAAGACAAGTAGTGTACTGAGTCAGTAATAACGTGAAGACAAGTAGTGTTCTGAGTCAGTAATAACGTGAAGACAAGTAGTGTACTGAGTCAGTAATAACGTGAAGACAAGTAGTGTACTGAGTCAGTAATAACGTGAAGACAAGTAGTATACTGAGTCAGTAATAACGTGAAGACAAGTCACAAATGAGTGAATAATGTGAAGACAAGTCACAAGTGATGAACTGACCTCCATAAAATCTGTAATGTCTTTACTCTGTAAATATATAAATTCTAGTATTTAGACATTACTCACCACAAGCCAATTCCTCTTGTAACCACCGACAAGCCTGCCATATCACTTGTTTAAATAAGTGCCATACCTAAGTGACATTTTCGCATCCACTACCTACAAGACAGTGTTCGTCACGGTACCTTAGTACTAACAAGTGGCACAACTAGATGACACTCTGGCATCCAGTATCTACAAGACAGATGCATCATAGTGACTAAGTGCCACACCGATGATGCAACTTGGGAGATTTAAAGAACGCTTATCTGGTAGATAACTAATAAGTGCCACGCCTACGCGATACACCAGCATGGCTCCAATCCATCAATCCATTAAAAGCATCTTAAGTAACGTAAGATTCCTCATGCAAATATGACTGATATTAGTTGTATAAGTCTGGAGTACACTTGTTGACTGCAAATTAATGCTCTCTGTCCAATTATCAAATCATTTTAATCAAAAGTGCAAAATATTTAAAGAATTTAGTGTATTTATTCTTCTACGTAACAAACAAGCCTACACAGAAACAATAAAACAACAACTGAAAGGAGTTCTGTATATTTGGGTCCTATCACCCTCTACAGTAGAATCAATGTGAGGCTAAGGTATACAGTCATCACTTCAAACCATGTTTTGCTGTCTAACTGGGTTCGTTTGCGCTACTAGAGTGTACACTATATTGATGTGTCCTTTTTTTCCACACTCGTGATTCCTGTATTTTCGGCGAGTGCACAGCGCGTATTTCAATTTATTATGTAGTTAGTCGTTAGTCGAGTGGAAGACGGGCGCCCGAGGTAACATGCCGAGCAGTGTAATGGTCAGCCAGAGCCAAGTTCTTACCACTCGGAGGTAGCATGTGGCAAACATCCTATACAGGACACCACCTCAGAAACAGCCAAGCCAACCAACAACTCCAGGAAAGCAGCCAAACTCCATCGAGCGCCTTGCAACACCACCTTCAGCAAGCGCCCTCGAACCACCTCTTGCGCGGAAAAAAGTGATTGCAAGAAGTATACCTCCTTCCAACTCTGCAATAAGCAAGTATACAGCAGGTATAACTGGGTACAGCTGACTGGAAGTGGGGTATACACCATCTTACAAATTTTATGTATTCATAAGAACACTACACACATACACACCTGTATTAAAATGCTCCAAAGTGGTTAGGCCACTTACCTTTATTATCCCACCTCCCCTTCCCCCACCCACCCTTTTCCTATATTTCCATCCTTATCCATCTTTCGCCCTTACCCGTCTAACCAACGTTCTGGTAATTCAAGCTCAAGCCAGGGAGGAAAAACTCAAGACACGGGCCTTCGTCAGATTGTTCGTTCAGCTTTTTTTTTTTAATCCAACAAAGCTAGATGCATCATCAATGTACTGTTACAATATTCTATATGATAGTTATATAGCAATCATTAATTAACAAACGATAGTTTCGTTTTTATGTTGATTTTCTTCGCAGTGATGAAATCTGTCAGTCTGAGTTGGGAAACTTTAGTAGGATAAAGATACCCTCAAGTATTCCATTTTCGTGGAGTTTTAGACATTCAAGGATCACAATAGTGCTTCTATCACAGCTGGAAGAAAATGGTAGACTCGATAACTAGACTCTTTACGACATGAGATACCAAGTCACTGAAATGAAACATTGATGTACATTAACAGCCGCTTTTATGGCAGGCGAAATCTCAGAATTAGAGAATGCACAGAGAATTTTCACTGTCACTCAGTCAAGCAACCTAATTATTGAAAACACCTAAGTTCTTCAAACTGCACTCCGTGAAACGTAGGCGAGAAATTTACTGTACAAAATTTACACCTTAAATATTATGGACGGATTGGTCCCAAATATCAACACCGAAAACTCCCCCTACGAAAACAAGAGGGCTTGGATGACGGTGCAAAATACCCCCAGTGAAAAGCAGGGGGTTAAGGAGTACCCTATGAGACAACTTATTACGTGTTAAGGAAGACTTGTTTTTCAAGTCTTGGTTCGTTACCAGCCTACGTTGGACTGCGTGCGGCCAGCATTAGCTGTCTGATAGGCCGTCAACCGGGAGGCTTGCTCTAGGAACGGACCGCGGGGGCAGTGACCCCAGGAACTGTCTAAAGGTAAATTATAGGAGATATATCCTCACATCCCGACCTCAGGTCATGCTTCCTTGTTGACCACCTGATCAACCAGGCTGCTTGTGCTGGTGGCCCGCAGTACTACAGAACCATCACAGGGATCTGCAGAAGACACTGGTCTATTTCCCCTCTTTAAAATTTCTACCTTCACGCCTTCAATATTTCTGATGTCTGCTAGTAAACTAACTGCTGGCAACAGGGAGAAAAATCTTGGCCCATAGATACTGACACACTGTTCTCTAACTTTAATCATGCACCCCTGCTTCTCATCATTCACTTCAATAAGTTACGGCAGTGTGCAGACTGGGGACTATATCATCGAAGTATTTTCCATGTATATACATATGATGTGCAACACTGGGATTTCTGTATCGATGAGACGTTTCACCAAGTGTTTTTTTTTTTAATTCAATACAAAGATAAATTACTGCAGAAGGTGTTCAGTTCCTTGTCCATCAAACTTAAGAGGCAGAATACCTCACAATTACTTTCCCGCTTCTTCCACCGTCACCAGTATTATTCTCTGTACTGAACTGGAAAAAAAAGCAACAATTTATCGGCGAAACATCTCATCAACACATACATCGTGGTGTTGCACACGTGTCTTAGTCATCAACTTGTCGACAATGTGTATACCACTAATAAAATAATGCTCATGCATGTATAATGACGCATCTCTCGTTTTCCTTCTTTAAAGAATAACAAATGCTTCGAGACCTTCCCAGTAGACTACATGTTTGATCGAGCTTATGTGAGCATTATTATTATTATGAGGAGCGCTAAACCCATAGGGATTACACAGCGCCTTTGGGTAGGTGAGGGGATGGAAGGCATTCAGGATTAATTCAGGGAATTGGAACACAGATTCAATTCCCTAGATCAAGAGCCCCTCACCAGGCATCAAGGAACCTGCCTTGATTGGTCTTACATGAGTAGTCTGCGACCTGTCTCCTTTTCCAAATATGTAATCTCTCCTGCCTTGAAAACAAAGAAAGGCATTGTTTGCACAACATTCAAGTCATAAGAGCACAAAAAGTACCATCACAAGAATTGCCTGCACATTAAAATGCCCTCATAATACAACCGGCAATTTTTCCAAGTGTATTTCTTGTATTTTTATACTTTATGTGGGTAGCAAAGAAGCAGACAGGACGGATGAGTGCCGAGACAAGTCTGTGCTAGGATGTACCGGCAACAACCAAGGAAGAAAAACATGGTTGACGATATTGGAGGTCGGTGAGGCACGAGGGAGAGTGTTGACTAACAATCATGGGAGGTGAGACATGAGGGAGAGTGTTGACTAACAATCATGGGAGGTGAGACATGAGGGAGAGTGTTGACTAACAATCATGGGAGGTGAAACATGAGGGAGGGTGTTGACTAACAATCATGGGAGGTGAGACATGATGGAGAGTGTTGACTAATAATCATGGGAGGTGAGACATGAGGAAGAGTGTTGACTAACAATCATGGGAGGTGAGACATGAGGGAGAGTGTTGACTAACAAACATGGGTGGTGAGACATGAGGGAGAGTGTTGACTAACAATCATGGGAGGTGAGACATGAGGGAGAGTGTTGACTAACAAACATGGGTGGTGAGACATGAGGGAGAGTGTTGACTAACAATCATGGGAGGTGAGACATGAGGGAGAGTGTTGACTAACAAACATGGGTGGTGAGACATGAGGGAGAGTGTCGACTAACAATCATGGGAGGTGAGACATGAGGGAGTGTCAACTAACAATCATGGGAGGTGAGACATGAGGGAGTGTGTTGACTAACAAACATGGGAGGTGAGACATGAGGGAGGGTGTTGACTAACAATCATGGGAGGTGAGACATGAGGGAGTGTGTTGACTAACAAACATGGGAGGTGAGACATGAGGGAGAGTGTTTATCAACAAACGTGGGAGGTGAGACATGAGGGAAAGTGTTGACTAACAAACATGGGTGGTGAGACATGAGGGAGAGTGTTGACTAACAAACGTGGGAGGTGAGACATGAGGGAAAGTGTTGACTAACAAACATAGGAGGTGAGACATGAGGGAGAGTGTTGACTAACAAACATGGGAGGTGAGACATGAGGGAGAGTGTTGACTAACAAACGTGGGAGGTGAGACATGAGGGAGAGTGTTTACTAACAAACGTGGGAGGTGAGACATGAGGGAGAGTGTTGACTAACAAACATGGGAGGTGAGACATGAGGGAGAGTGTTGACTAACAAACATGGGAGGTGAGACATGAGGGAGAGTGTTGACTAACAAATATGGGAGGTGAGACATGAGGGAGAGTGTTGACTAACAAACGTGGGAGGTGAGACATGAGGGAGAGTGTTGACTAACAAACATGGGAGGTGAGACATGAGGGAGAGTGTTGACTAACAAACGTAGGAGGTAAGACATGAGGGAAAGTGTTTATCAACAAACATGGGAGGTGAGATATGAGGGAGAGTGTTGGCTAACAAACATGGGAGGTGAGACATGAGGGAGAGTGTTGACTAACAAACGTGGGAGGTGAGACATGAGGGAAAGTGTTTATCAACAAACATGGGAGGTGAGACATGAGGGAAAGTGTTTATCAACAAACATGAGGGGTGAGACATGAGGGAGAGTGTTGACTAACAAACACGGGAGGTGAGACATGAGGGAGAGTGTTGACTAACAAACCTGGGAGGTGAGACATGAGGGAAAGTGTTCATCAACAAACATGAGAGGTGAGACATGAGGTAGAGTGTTGACTAACAAACATGGGAGGTGAGACATGAGGGAAACTGTTTATCAACAAACATGGGAGGTGAGACATGAGGGAGAGTGTTGACTAACAAACGTGGGAGGTGAGACATGAGGGAAAGTGTTTATCAACAAACATGGGAGGTGAGACATGAGGGAGTGTTTATCAACAAACATGGGAGGCGAGACATGAGGGAGAGTGTTTATCAACAAACATGGGAGCTGAGACATGAGGGAAAGTGTTTATCAACAAACATGAGAGGCGAGACATGAGGGAGAGTGTTTATCAACAAACATGGGAGGTGAGACATGATGGAAAGTGTTTATCAACAAACAGGGGAGGAGACATGAGGGAGAGTGTTGACTAACAAACGTGGGAGGTGAGACATGAGGGAGAGTGTTGACTAACAAACGTGGGAGGTGAGACATGAGGGAAAGTGTTTATCAACAAACATGGGAGGTGAGACATGAGGGATAGTGTTGACTAACAAACATGGGAGGTGAGACATGAGGGAGTGTTGACTAACAAACGTGGGAGGTGAGACATGAGGGAAAGTGTTTATCAACAAACATGGGAGGTAAGACACGAGGGAGAGTGTTGACTAACAAACGTGGGAGGTGAGACATGAGGGAGTGTGTTTATCAACAAACATTGGAGGTGAGACATGAGGGAGAGTGTTTATCAACAAACATGAGAGGCGAGACATGAGGGAGAGTGTTTATCAACAAACATGGGAGGTGAGACATGAGGGAGAGTGACTAACAAACATGGGAGGTGAGACATGAAGGAGAGTGTTGACTAACAAACATGGGAGGTGAGACATGAAGGAGAGTGTTGACTAACAAACATGGGAGGTGAGACATGAGAGAAAGTGTTTATCAACAAACATGGGAGGTGAGACATGAGGGAGAGTGTTTATCAACAAACATGAGAGGCGAGACATGAGGGAGTGTTTATCAACAAACATGAGAGGTCAGACATGAGGGAGAGTCTTGGCTAACAAACATGGGAGGTGAGACATGAGGGAGAGTGTTGACTAATAAACATGGGAGGTGAGACATGAGGGAGAGTGATGACTAACAAACATGGAAGGTGAGACATGATGGAGAGTGTTGACTAACAAACATGGGAGGTGAGACGTGCGGGAGAGTGCTGACTAACAAACATGGAAGGTGAGACATGAAGGTGAGTGTTTATCGACAAACATGGGAGGTGAGAAGGGAGGGAGAGTGTTGACTAACAAACATGGGAGGTGAGACATGAGGGAGAGTGTTGACTAACAAACATGGAAGGTGAGACGTGAGGGAGAGTGTTGACTAACAAACATGGATGGTGAGACATGAGGGAGAGTGTTGACTAACAAACATGGGAGGTGAGACATGAGGGAGAGTGTTGACTAACAAACGTGGGAGGTGAGACATGAGGGAGAGTGTTGACTAACAAACATGGAAGGTGAGACGTGAGGGAGAGTGTTGACTAACAAACGTGGGAGGTGAGACATGAGGGAGAGTGTTGACTAACAAACGTGGGAGGTGAGACATGAGGGAGAGTGTTGACTAACAAACATGGATGGTGAGACATGAGGGAGAGTGTTGACTAACAAACATGGGAGGTGAGACATGAGGGAGAGTGTTGACTAACAAACGTGGGAGGTGAGACATGAGGGAAAGTGTTTATCAACAAACATGGGAGGTGAGACATGAGGGAGAGTGTTGACTAACAAACATGGGAGGTGAGACATGAGGGAAAGTGTTTATCAAAAAACATGGGAGGTGACACATGAGGGAGAGTGTTGACTAACAAACATGGGAGGTAAGACATGAGGGAGAGTGTTTATCAACAAACATGGGAGGTGAGACATGAGGGAGAGTGTTTATCAACAAACATGGGAGGTGAGACACCAGGGAATGTTTATCAACAAACATGGGAGATGAGACATGAGGGAGAGTGTTTATCAACAAACATGGCAGGTGAGACATGAGGGAGAGTCTTGACTAACAAACATGGGAGGTGAGAGATGAGGGAGAGTGTTGACTAAGAAACATGGAAGGTGAGACGTGAGGGAAAGTGTTGACTAACAAACATGGGAGATGAGACATGAGGGAGAGTGTTGACTAACAAACATGGGGGTGAGACATGAGGGAGAGTGTTGACTAACAAACATGGGAGGTGAGACCTGAGGGAGAGTGTTGACTAACAAACATGGGAGGTGAGACATGAGGGAGAGTGTTTATCAACAAACATGAGAGGCGAGACATGAGGGAGAGTGTTTATCAACATGGGAGGTGAGACATGAGGGAGAGTGTTGACTAAAACATGGGAGGTGAGACATGAGGGAAAGTGTTTATCAACAAACATATAAGGTGAGACATGAGGGAGAGTCTTGACAAACAAACATGGGAGGTGAAACATGAGAGAGAGTGTTGACTAAAACATGGGAGGTGAGACATGAGGGAGAGTGTTGACTAACAAACATGGATGGTGAGACATGAGGGAGAGTGATGACTAACAAACATGGGAGGTGAAACACGGGAAAGAGTGTTGACTAAAACATGGGAGGTGAGACATAAGGGAGAGTGTTGACTGACAAACATGGGAGGCGAGACATGAGGGAAAGTGTTTATCAACAAACATGGAAGGTGAGACATGAGGGAGAGTCTTGACTAACAAACATGGGAGGTGAGACATGAGAGAGATTGTTGACTAAAACATGGGAGGTGAGACATAAGGGAGAGTGTTGACTGACAAACATGGGAGGTGAGACGTGAGGCAGTGTTGACTAACAAACATGGGAGGTGAGACATGAGGGAGAGTCTTGACTAACAAACATGGGAGGTGAGACATGAGAGAAAGTGTTTATCAACAAACATGGGAGGTGAGACATGAGGGAGAGTGTTCATCAACAAACATGAGAGGCGAGACATGAGGGAGAGTTTATCAACAAACATGGCAGGTGAGACATGAGGGAGTGTGTTTATCAACAAACATGGGAGGTGAGACATGAGGGAGTCTTGGCTAACAAACATGGGAGGTGAGACATGAGGGAGAGTGTTGACTAAAACATGGGAGGTGAGACATGAGGGAGAGTGTTGACTAATAAACATGGGAGGTGAGACATGAGGGAGAGTGTTGACTAACAAACATTGAAGGTGAGACATGAGGGAGAGTGTTTATCAACATGGGAGGTGAGACATGAGGGAGAGTGTTTATCAACAAACATGGGAGGTGAGACATGAGGGAGTGTTGACTAACAAACATGGAAGGTGAGACATGAGGGAGAGTCTGGACTAACAAACATGGAAGGTGAGACATGAGGGAGAGTCTGGACTAACAAACATGGAAGGTGAGACATGAGGGAGAGTGTTGACTAATAAACATGGGAGGTGAGACATGACAGAGTGTTTACCAACAAACATGGGAGGTGAGACATGAGGGAGAGTGTTGACTAATAAACATGGGAGGTGAGACATAAGTGTTTATCAACAAACATGGGAGGTGAGACATGAGGGAGAGTGTTGACTAACAAACATGGAAGGTGAGATATGAGGGAGAGTGTTGACTAACAAACATGGAAGGTGAGATATGAGGGAGAGTGTTTATCAACAAACATGGGAGGTGAGACATAGGGAGAGTGTTGACTAATAAACATGGAAGGTGAGACATGAGGGCGTGTGTTCATCAACAAACATGGGAGTTGAGACATGAAGGAGAGTGTTGGCTAACAAACACGGAAGGTGAGACGTGAGGGAGAGTGTTGACTAACAAACATGGAAGGTGAGACGTGAGGGAGAGTGTTGACTAACAAACATGGAAGGTGAGACATGAGGGAGAGTGTTGACTAACAAACATGGGAGGTGAGATATGAGGGAGAGTCTTGACTAACTAACATGGAAGGTGAGACGTGAGGGAGAGTGTTGACTAACAAATATGGGAGGTGAGACATGAGGGAGAGTGTTTACTAACAAACATGGAAGGTGAGACATGAGGGAGAGTGTTGACTAACAAATATGGGAGGTGAGACATGAGGGAGAGTGTTGACTAACAAATATGGGAGGTGAGACATGAGGGAGAGTGTTGACTAACAAACATGGAAGGTGAGACATGAGGGAGAGTGTTTATCAACAAAGATGTGAGGTGAGACATGAGGAAGAGTGTTGACTAACAACCATGGGAGGTGAGACATGAGGGAGAGTGTTTATCAACAAAGATGTGAGGTGAGACATGAGGGAGAGTGTTGACTAACAAACATGGAAGGTGAAACACGAGGGAAAGCGCTTATCAACAAAGATGTGAGGTGAGACATGAGGAAGAGTGTTGACTAACAACCATGGGAGGTGAGACATGAGGGAGAGTGTTTATCAACATGGGAGGTGAGACATGAGGGAGAGTGTTGACTAAAACATTGGAGGTGAGACATGAGGGAGAGTGATGACTAACAAACATGGCAGGTGAGACATGAGGGAGAGTGTTTATCAACAAACATGAAAGGTGAGACATGAGGGAGAGTCTTGACTAACAAACATGGGAGGTGAAACATGAGGGAGAGTGTTGACTAAAACATGGGAGGTGAGACATGAGGGAGAGTGTTTATCAACAAACATATAAGGTGAGACATGAGGGAGAGTGTTTATCAACAAACATGGGAGGTGAGACATGAGGGAGAGTCTTGACTAACAAACATGGGAGGTGAAACATGAGAGAGTGTTCACTAAAACATGGGAGGTGAGACATAAGGGAGAGTGTTGACTGACAAACATGGGAGGCGAGACATGAGGCAGTGTTGACTAACAAACATGGGAGGTGAGACATGAGGGAGAGTCTTGACTAACAAACATGGAAGGTGAGACATAAGGGAGAGTGTTTGTCAACAAACATGGGAGGTGAGATATGAGGGAGAGTGTTGACTAGTAAACATGGGAGGTGAGACATGAGGGAGAGTGTTGACTAACAAACATGAGAGAGAGTGTTGACTAAAACATGGAAGGTGAGACATGATGGAGAGTGTTTATCAACAAACATGGGAGGTGAGACATGAGGGAGAGTGTTGACTAACAAACATGGGAGGTGAGACATGAGGGAGAGTGCTGACTAACAAACATGGAAGGTGAGACATGAGGGAAAGTTTATCGACAAACATGGGAGGTGAGACATGAGGGAGAGTGCTGACTAACAAACATGGAAGGTGAGATATGAGGGAGAGTGTTTATCAACAAACATGGGTGGTGAGACATGAGGGAGAGTGTCGACTAACAAACATGGAAGGTGAGACATGAGGGAGAGTGCTGACTAACAAGCATGGAAGGTGAGACATGAGGGAGAGTGTTGACTAACAAACATGGAAGGTGAGACATGAGGGATAGTGTTTATCGACAAACATGGGAGGTGAGACATGAGGGAGAGTGATGACTATCAAACATGGAAGGTGAGATATGAGGGAGAGTGTTGACTAACAAACACGGAATGTGAGACATGAGGGAGAGTGTTGACTAACAAATATGGAAGGTGAGACGTGAGTGTTGATCAATAAACATGGAAGGTGAGACATGAGGGAGAGTGTTCATCAACATGGGAGGTGAAACATGAGGCAGAGTGTTGACTAACAAACATGGGAGGTTTGACATGAGGGAGAGTCTTGACTAACTAACAAGGAAGGTGAGACATGAGGGAGAGTGTTGACTAACAAACATGGAAGGTGAGACATGAGGGAGAGTGCTGACTAACAAACATGGAAGGTGAGACATGAGGGAGAGTGCTGACTAACAACCATGGGAGGTGAGACATGAGGAAGAGTGTTGACTAACAAACATGGAAGGTGAGACGTGAGGGAAAGTGTTTATCAACAAAGATGGGAGGTGAGACATGAGGAACTGTGTTGACTAACAACAATGGGAGGTGAGACCTGAGGAAAAGTGTTGACTAACAGACATGGGAGGTGAGACATGAGGGAGAGTGTTGACTAACAAACATGGAAGGTGAGACATGAGGGAGAGTGTTTATCAACAAATATGGGAGGTGAGGCATGAGGGAGAGTGTTGACTAACAAGCATGGAAGGTGAGACATGAGGGAGAGTGTTTATCAACAAATATGGGAGGTGAGGCATGAGGGAGAGTGTTGACTAACAAGCATGGAAGATGAGACATGAGGGAGAGTGTTGACTAACAAACATGGAAGGTGAGACATGAGGGAGAGTGTTTATCAACAAATATGGGAGGTGAGGCATGAGGGAGAGTGTTGACTAACAAGCATGGAAGGTGAGACATGAGGGAGAGTGTTGACTAACAAGCATGGAAGGTGAGACATGAGGGAGAGTGTTGACTAACAAACATGGAAGGTTAGACGTGAGGGAAAGTGTTTATCAACAAAGATGGGAGGGGAGACATGAGGAAGAGTGTTGACTAACATCCATGGGAGGTGAGACCTGAGGGAGAGTGTTGATCAACGCACCAGCAGGTATAGGTTATCAGATGAGGAAGCAAGTAGGTCAGAAAACGAACAAAAATGGGTAGTTTGGGGTAGACAAGAGGAGGGAGTGGACTCTTAAAGAAACAAGAAAACATTGGTGGTGGGAGATGAGTGTGTTAATGAACAAACAAACAAGTTGGGAAGGAAGGCACGAGGAGAGGCTCAGGAGAAGTGTCATGTGCAACTGTAGACCAACAAGTAAGAGAGGGAAGGGAGGGGCGAACGAAAGATGAGGGAGCAAGGGAGAGAGGGAGGGGCCAAGCCAGAGATGAGGGAGCAAGCAATCAAGCAGCACGGGAGGCTGCAGAAGGGGACACAGGGTGAGGGGTCACACAGGACAGAGACCCAGGAGAAGGGACACACAGGACAGAGACCCAGGCTAAGGGTTACACACGATAGAGACCCAGGCGAAGGGTCACACAGGACAGAGAGCCAGGTGAAGGGTCACAGAGGATAGAGACCCAGGCGAAGGGTCACACAGGATAGAGACCCAGGCGAGGGGGTCACACAGGATAGAGACCCAGGCGAAGGGGCACACAGGATAGAGACCCAGGAGAAGGGCCACACAGGATAGAGACCTAGGAGAAGGGTCACACAGGACAGAGACCCAGGCGAAGGGGCATACAGGATAGACCCAGGCGAAGAGTCACACAGGATAGAGACCCATGAGAAGGGTCACACAGGACAAAGGCCCAGGCGAAGAGTCACACCATATAGAGACCCAGGTGAAAGGTCACACAGGATAGAGACCCAGGCGAGGGGTCACACAGGATAGAGACCCAGGCGAAGAGGCACACAGGATACAGACCCAGGCGAAGGGTCACACAGCATAGAGACCAAGGCGAAGGGTCACACAGGACAGACCCAAGAGAAGGGTCACACAGGATGAGACCCAAGCGAAGGGTCACACAGGATAGAGACTCAGGCGAAGGGTCACACAGGATAGGGACCCAGGCGAAGGGTCACAAAGAATAGAGACCCAGCCGAGGGGTCACACATAATAGAGACCAAGGCGAAGGGTCACACAAGGCAGACCCAGGCGAGGGGGTCACACAGGATAGAGACCCAGGCGAAGGGGGTCACGCGGGAGACCCAGGCGAGGGGGTCACATGGGATAGAGACCCAGGCGAGGGGTCACACGGGATAGAGACCCAGGCGAGGGGGCCACACGGGATAGAGGCCCAGGCGAGGGGGGTCACACGGGATAGAGACCCAGGCGAGGGGGTCACACGGGACAGAGACCCAGGCGAGGGGGTCACACGGGATAGAGACCCAAGCGAGGGGGTCACACGGGATAGAGACCCAGGCGAGGGGGTCACAAGGGATAGAGACCCAAGCGAGGGGGTCACACGGGATAGAGACCCAGGCGAGGGGGTCACACGGGACAGAGACCCAGGCGAGGGGGTCACACGGGATAGAGACCCAAGCGAGGGGGGGTTACATGGGATAGAGACCTAGGCGAGGGGTCACAAAGGATAGACCCAGGCGAGGTCACACGGGATAGAGACCCAGGCAAGGGGGTCACACGGGATAGAGACCCAGGCGAGGGGGTCACACGGGCGGCCAGCCAGCAAGACACGCACAGTCAAGGGACATCAACGCAAGCTAGGAAGACAGACAGCACAGGGATGCAAGCAGCAGACAACGACCCAGAGATAAGCAAGCAAGCAATCAGGGAACGAGAAGAGGCCTGGCGAGGGAGTAGTGTGACTGGTGTGTGACCTTGAGGGAGGAGAGGTAAATAACCCGGGAGGTAGCGTCCGCCCAGACACCACCTTATGGGGCCTCCTGGACCACCACCTACCTCACCTGATACCCACCACCTAGCTCACCTAACCACTACCTAGCGCACCTGACAAGCACCACCTAGCTCACCTAACCACCACTACCTAGAGCACCTGACCAGTACCACCTAACCACCACTCCCTAGCACACCGGACAAGCACCACCTAACACACTGAGATAACCAGCTAATATAATATATATATATATATATATATATATATATATATATATATATATATATATATATATATATATATATATATATATATATATACACCAAACTGCGTCAGGCCAGGATTCGACCCCACGACACAGTCTCCCACCTCAAGAGGCCACACAACGTACATGTTACCTTACCATCTGAGCCATCGGTCCTACAAACAACATGAGCCTAGTGAACTAGGCTTGTTTCGTGTTTTGAGGACACTCGTGGCAGATGTATGCTCAAGGATAAATTTCAGCCTCCTCCTGTTTGAAATATATATATATATATATATATATATATATATATATATATATATATATATATATATATATATATATATATATATATATATATATATATATATATATCCGAGAGATGTCAGGTATATTATGTTTAGCAGTGTTTACATTAGGACTCATATGGCCAAGAGTGACAATACGTCTCCTGCAATTAATGTTTTTAAGCGAGCATGTGTTCCCACCTAGCTCAGTGGACACGAGCACTGCCCTCCCAGGGGCCGGGAGACGTAGCATAAACTTTCATTTGTGTACGTTGTGTAAATCTGTCTATTATGTGCGAGCGTGTTAACTATGTACGAGGAGATCATTTCTTTTATGCACTCAGTGTGTGGAGGAGAACAGGTTCTGGTACCACCTGAGGTGGCAAAACTCTTCAGGTTAATGTTTGAAGGGTTCGTGTAAGTATATTAAAGCATGAGAACCTTTCCAAAGGAATATCTTAACCTCATTACATACCTTATATTATTTATCAAACGTGTGTTGTGGCTGTTTGGATCCAGTGGAAGAGTCTGAGGTTTCTCTTGCCTTGGTTGGCAAGTAGTGATGTGACTGGCTATGTACACAGTGATGATATGGTGTTTACTTGAACTTCTACTTTCAAATTTTAAAGGAAGAGCCTATACTTAATTTTCAGATAAAGTTATCCACATTTTACGACCTGTTGAAAAATCTGTATCAGTTAAGTAGAAGTGTATAATATACATTAGTTAACAGTAAAGTAAGTCCAACGATACAAAGCAAAGATGTCTTCTCTTCTTCTGAAGCAACAGAGCATCATAAAAACACATCATGCATCTAGTATCAGAACAGCTGGGGTGAACACACCAGAACGCCTACATTGAATAGCTAATTCAGTAGATGGATTATATTAACATTATTGTTTATATGATTTGAAACACAATCATACAATCAGATCCCATTATTAAGTTCTTCAAATTGGTTCTATATTTGTAGGTTTGGGTCACTGCCATCTAACTGACGATAAACCTCGTCCCTGAGGCACGACATTGCGGCTTAGTGCCAAAGGGGGCACACATGGACTGCCTGAGGCTCCACGTTAACTCACATAAGGTGCAAACTTATTTCGGAAAGTACCCACTAGAACTGTCTCCAATTAAGTGCGAAGTATTGAGAATGACTGAGAAAATTGGACAAGAGAGACAGCCTGGTAAGAAAGATACTGCAATCAGTGCATCAAGTTTAACACTAAAATTACTGTTTTAGCAAATTTAGCTAATCTAAGAGCTTACGCAACTATCAAGTGCCAACTCCATGCTCGCACCTCAACATTCTTATAAGAAACTCGAACAGGCTGTTTAAAATGCGAAGAGAGTGAGCTAGGAGACATAGATGGTAGCTAAGACGCAGATGGGTTATACGGATGCGAGGAAATACCTCTTCCCAACCTCAAGGTAGGGAGTGGAACTAACTAAATGAAGAGATGAAGGCAAACACCATCAACAGCTTCAAGAGCATGTATATTCGGCGGACTGTCAGTAAAGCTGCTCCATAAGATTTAGAAGGCGGGGCCAGGCGCTATGAATCAACCGATGCCAACACAACGTACAGATGCACTTGCACATAGCTCCAGGAGCGGAGAATCGACCCTTGCAACCACAAATAGGTGGAGTGAGAGGGAGGGAGGGAGAGGCGGAGAGAGATGAGAGAAAGAGAGAGAGGAGATATTAAAGAGAAGATATAAGAGATAGATGAGAGATATGGGATAAACGGGAGATGAGTGAGAGAGGGGAATGAGGAGTGAGGAGTGAAGAGAGGAGAGTGAGGAGACGAGAGAGAAGAGTGAGGAGAGGAGAGGGGAGGGAGGGGAGAGAGAGAGAGGAGAGAGAAGGGAGAGAGGAGAGAAAAGGGGGAGAGTGAGGAAAGAGAGAGGGAGAGAGAATGAGAACGGGGTTAAGACGGATGGAGAAGAAACTGGGGGAGAGGAGAGGGGAGAAAGAGCGAGGGAGGGAGAGAAAGAGAAGGGGGAGGATAAGAAGTCTGCCTGGAGGTTATGCCGGGGATCAACGCCCCCGCAGCTCGGTCCACGACCAGGCCTCCCGGTGGATCAGGGCCTGACCAACCAGGCTTTTACTGCTGGCCGCACGCAGTCCAACGTACGAACCACAGCCCGGCTGATCCGGCAATGACTTTAGGTATCTGTCCAGCTTTCTCTTGAAGGCAGCCAGGGTTTTATTGGTAATTCCCCTAATACTTGATGGGAGGCTGTTGAACAGTCTCGGGCCTCGGACACTTACGGTTTCTCTTCTTAGTGTACCAATGGCGCCCCTACTTTTAATTGGGGGTATTTTGCATCGCCTGCCCAGAAGGAAATGTTTGTAGATTGCGTTCCCTCCTTTCCTGGTGATTCACTGTTAGGTATCTGCACCAGCACCAACACCAGAAGCAGCACTAGCAGCAGCACCAGCAGTATAGGACTGATAAACATTCCCTTCTTCCCAGCTAGTGACATGAGCTGGCATTGTCATGTTTGTTTTTCAACACCTGTATGGAATCAGCTTCTACCGTAACATTATCCAGTTCATTCCACTTATCACTTTTATGCTGAACAAATGTTCTCTGATATCTCTGTAGCTCATTAGGAGGGTTAATTTCCAACCATGTCTTTTTTTTTTCCTCCTGTTTCAGCCTTGGCAAAGAGCCCATCCCTGCCTACCCTGACTATGCCATGCTTTGTCTTCATTATATCCCCTAGAGTTTATCGTTCTTTCAATAGCAGGTCTAATTAATAATAATAATTAGTATTAATAGTAATAATAATCTATATTTTACAAGTATATGATACAAGTATTACAGACGTAGCTGGCATCACTGGCATACTATATACGAAGCCCCTGGTTATATACAGCATTTTGGGCAACTTGTTAAACTTGTTCTCCAGGATGCGACCCACAACATTCGCCTAACACACAGGTATCTACTTACTGCTAGGTGAACAGAGGCAGCAGGAATGAAGAAACATGCCCAACGTTTCACCCGCTTCGGGATCGATCCCCGGACCTCAGTGTGTGAGCGGAAGACACTGTCAACCAAGCCACGGACATTTTCATCATGGCTATCAACGCGGGTACTAATCTGACCTTGAAAATATGATATACATGGAAGATACTCAAGGATCAGATCCTAAATCTGCACACTATAATAACAACGTATCAGAATGAAACATATGAAAGTGTAAAATAAACCCAGTAAAAAAAACAGGGGAGCCATGAGTAAAATAAGAGAGCTAGTAAATATCATCATAATGTTTTGGCTCCTAGCTCTGGTACTAGTCTGATTGCAGACCAGTGCAACTTTTCAAGCTTCCGAGCAAGCTTAATCAGGTAGGGGCTTAATTTTGTTTTTATTGAAAAAAAAAATGGGAGCTCTAGGATCAGCCACTTCCACGTGGTGAGTTATGGGTATTTTGGGTGACTGTAGGTTGGTAACAGGTCATACAAAATAGCTGAGAGCTGCTCATAGTGTATGACTTGTCTATGTCTGAAAAATATATTACTTACCTTTCCTGAATTAAACCCTGATTTAATCTCATTTCACAGGCGCTGTATAATTCCTAAGAATTTAAACTTTCCCTGTGATTATACTATTACTAGTACTACTGCTACTACTACTACTACTACTGCTACTACTACTACTACTACTACTACTACTACTAATAATAATAATAATAATAATAATAATAATAATAATAATAATATCAAATTATTGAACTTGCTAGTAGCACAAAAATAACTGCCAGAAAAAGAAGTTTTCAAAAGTAAACTGTCATTACCTGTCAATTCTAGAATCAACCAGGCTACAATGGATGTGGGGATCAACAGGCCGCCAACAGCAACAGCCTGGATGACCAGGCAAGCAACAGGAAATCTTGGTCCCATATCGGGCTGTGGAAGCAGGAATTCTATCGTAACCAGTAAAAGGTATGTCACAGGTACATCACGGGACCTCTTTTGGTCGTTATGGAGTTTCACTCTGTTTAGGTGAAAGTCCCAGACAGGTGTTGGCACACTCAAGAATGTGTGGTATTTACTAGTTGAAATATGCTTTGAACGTTGTCTAGGTTCCTGAATGTCATGCTTATGGTTGTGTCCTTAGTCTGCTCCTGATGTCATTCTCTCCGTGTCTTCCTGCATCCACCAACAAGATGGGGAGAGGAGAGGAGAGGTGGGGGAGTTATAGGAGGGAGAGATGGAAAGGGTAAAGTAATGTGAGTGGGGGACAGGGGAGGAGCATGCAGTTTGACTGGTTGTTTGCTAATCTTCATCATTCTGTGTGAACTAAAACGCAAGACTGAAACAATCAGCACTAAGTCAGTGTGAACCACCACAGTACCCAGTACATATACAGGTACAGCTCTAGCTCTCGGGCCCGCTTACTACCCGTCATTCGACTGAAGTAGCAAGTTCCAAGACTCATATATAAACTTTTGAAATCGTGTAATGTCCACAACAGAAACAAAAAAAAATTGGCAAGAGATATTTAGGTAAGATTGTTTACAATGAACAGAAGAACGTGAACAAAGGATTAACACTCAACACTCACCATCAGCCTCCACGCCACCATCACTTACCTGTAACAGAGAACATGCTGTTAATTTAAAAAAAGATATTCAGTGGGTAAATAAAAATGAAGGTATTTTTCATAAACACACTAGAAATGTGTCTAGGGGAAATGGGATGTTTCCACTTGTAAACAATGAGTGATCAATGGTGGTGATCATCACCACCGACGTATACCTGTAGATGTTATCATTGGTAGTGATCTTCAACACTGACGTACACCTGTAGATATGTGATCATTAGTAGTGATTTTCATCAGTAACATACCTGTAAACAATATGTGATCAGTGGTGGTGATCTACAATACTGACATACAGTAGGTCCCTGCGTCTGTCCTCTGACGGCAAGAAACTGGAGCGAATTTTCTCTATCAAAAAGTATTTGTATTAAGGTACAGTACATCAATTTGAACGGTTCAAAAGCAGCACATGAAATATTGACGCAAGAACAGACGAACGAACAACTTTAAATGAAATACAAAATTTAACAAATGGCGATAGAAAGATACAAACACAGGTGTGGCAGATGGACGAAGAGTGGAAAGGATCTAGGTAAGACGTGTAGTAGTGAGTGGGAGACAATTCTGGCCTGTGTTTCAGACCAAGAGACTATATGGTCAGCAACAGCTAAAGTGTCAAAAAATTCTACACTTAATTCTAAAGGCTGAAACTTTGTGTGCAAGGTAAAGAAGTACACTTCTGAGAAGAGTGTGAGGATACGAGTCAACAGAATATAAAAGAACATACCCAAAGACAAGAACACACGAATGTGACAGTTGTTTTAGTAGACAAATACATACAGGAAAATACACTGTAATAATGGCATAAAAGAAATAATGGAACAAGAAGCCATGAGTTCGGCGTTTAGTAGTCAGGATTCCGCTGCTGAGGATATAGCGTTATAACAGACTCGTGTGTGGTGGGTTGCTGACCATGGATAATGAGAAGCGCCAGAAATACGAAGATCAACAACCACTTGGTGTCGTTACAACATTGCTGGACATCGCTTCGCAGAAAGATTAGACGCTTAGTAATAACAGGGGAATGTTCAGGGGATCGTCCGTCGTTGAGGGTGTGCCAGGATCCTTATCAGAGGCGGAGACTGCAAGATTACCAGTTATGGCTGCAATATTTTCAAAATCAGTATTGAAAGTATGCAGTATTGTGCTAAGGACAAATGAATCGCCCGTAGAACTGTAGTGACTGGTTTGCTGAAGGAAGTTTCTGAAGAACAAGGAAAAGTAGAGATGACTGAGAACTGGGAGGTTCTGAAGAACATGGAATAACAGCAGAATAAGATGGGTAGATTTTGAGGAGAGAAGACTATGGAAGGCTCTTATACTCTAGGCAATGTTAAACTCTGAGGCTGAAATCATATCTTCATATTACATACATACATGTGTATGTGTGTGCGTGAGAGAGAGAGAGAGAGAGAGAGAGAGAGAGAGAGAGAGAGAGAGAGAGAGAGAGAGAGAGAGAGAGAGAGAGAGAGAGAGAGAGAATGATGTAGGAATAACCAGAGTGGGTGAAGAGATAGGGGCGTCCGAGATAAATTCATCGGCATACGGCTGAGCAAAAGACGCGATACAGAATAAGAATTCATTAGTACAGCGTTTCGCTGTGATAAGGATTAGACAGAGTAAGAAAAGCTTATTTTGAAACATGTCTTCTCTTCACCTGTGTGGTCAGTATGCCACTGGGATCCGAAGTAAGGCAGAGAACAACATTCAAGTATAGGAGAGACTGGGAGGATAAAGCTGACGATCAAGAGAAATGGTTCAAGACAGAGCATCCCATAGTACCTACCACATACTCATATTATTTTTAGATCAGTGGTATAAAATACCGACAAGTTGATGAATTAGACAAATGTGCAACCCCTGTGTATCTATAGTCTGTAGACGTATAACATGAGTTAAGCGCTTCCCCATGAGTATTACAATTATTCTCACAGAACCCATCACGTGCATTTGTAATCAAAAGATTGCATAAATGCGCATGATGGGTGCATGTACAGAGCTTCAACACAGTTTGCCTAAGCAAATTACAAATTACAAATCTAGGATGCTTGACAAGGAATTTTAGTAATACGTATCTTCAAATCATTATGGATGATATATTTCGCTATTTCTAAAAGCAGTTGTAGAGTGATCGTCTTTATTTCTGGTGTTTTTTTCCTTCAAATACATAATGATGCAGGGCGTCAGAAAAGTTCTGCTGAGAGATATTACATTTACAAAAGCAGATGGTATGAACTTGAACTAGAGATAATTGTAGCTTAGCTGGAACCGGGCTGTGGTACCATGTAGTATAAATTATAAGTACATATGTTTTGTTGCATGAACAATAATAAATTGACTGCTGTCAATATCGTTCTAAGGTCTACGAAATTCTGTAAACCTCGTCCGGTATTATTATTGTCAAACTACTTGTAAACGTCCACAAAATATAATTCACTCCTTTGAGAGCATTAAGATGCATTTGAAATAGAGTGCAAGACGCAGTCTAAACGTTTATAACACTCCGACTTCGTCGTACACAGCTTTATACATATACTTAACTTCAGACAAACAAGCACGCTACAACCATGTATTGGAGAGACAGTGAAGGTGTCAGGTCTGGACGTATGTATACGTTTAAGAGAGAAACAAGTACAGCAAACCACTCTGCTAGGAGGGCGGACACCCAATTATTTATGGGGGCCCCACTCTCAAGGTAGGAGCCATTGATGTCACAGCTACAGTATTTCCGGTCTCACTCGTGGATTGCCAGAGGGAGTCATCAGTATACAGTACAATATATAGTTTGGGAGAGAGCGCACTGCATGTCCAGGGTATTTATTGAACTTTAACATCGTAAGCTTCACCTTAAACAAAGCTTGGTTTATGATCTAACGAGTTTATCAGTGGGAAAGGAAATACAGCGATTTTGAAAAATACAATCTTTCACAGTGCAGGAGTGTGTATTATTATTATTATTATTATAATCAAGGGGGAAGCGCTAAACCCGGAGGATTATACAGCGCCTGGGGGGGGGGGATGTGGAAGGCATTCAGGCTTAATTCGGGGAACTGGAGCACAGATCCAATTCCCTAAATCAAGAGCCCCTCACCAACATCAAGGAACCTTCCTTGAGGGGCAGGAGTGTGTAACAGTTGTACTTCACGAAGAGTGTTCATCCGCTCGCTGTCTGAGGTCAGACAGAAGCAGATTAACAGAAGAGAGCTCATCTGTGATATAATATTCAAGGACAGTGGTAGTCTCGTGGAGCTCACGTGTTTTTAAACATTGTCCTGATAGCTCGTAAATATAATTATGAAAAGATCAGGTTGTATAGCTACATTTTAATAAAGCACTAATCGGGCAGCCCGTCCTCTAAAAGGCAAGTTCGTTTTTCAGCGCGTTCAAGCGCATTTATTTAAAACCCATCCTACCTTAAAAACGTTAATATTTTACAAACATTTTAAGACCGTAAACAAACCGTACCACGGGTGGGGCTTGAACCCGCGGTCAGAGGGTCGTAAAACTCCAGACCGACCGTAGTTAGAACGGCTTTGACACTTAAATGTGAACGTCGCTGTTAACTGACGATAACCTAAGCTAAATAGAGAATGTAGAGAAACTGATTTAAACACAAGAAAATGAACATATCAGGAGAGGCTGCTCTTCAAAATATAAAGCGAGTACAAAAGTAAAATATTATTTCAGATTACAGCAGGCTACTTTCACCGTAACTAGCCTATATTCACGTGTAGTTTGCCACCAATAACCAAAGTACACAAAGGAAAGGAGAAAGAGAAGAGGAGAGAGAGGACAGTATCACTACAAATACTGTAGTTGGTAACATACATTTGTGAAGAAAGGATTGGATTCGTAAATTAAGTAAGATGGGTGTGAAGACACTTTCCTGTGGGATTTCCAGATCAAATTCTCTACACTCCCACACAAACTCAATTCTAGTATACAGTGCACACTTAGCTCAAATGATCACCGTAGAACATTAATCAGAAAGACAGTAATGAACCAATCTGCAAACTTGTTCTTATTATGGAAATGACACAAAGATTGCCCCGTAGCAAGAAATCCAGATCCTACAGAGGTACACTCAGTGTTGTGTGTGCTTTGTGCACAAGATCGTTATGACCCCAGTGAACACACCTCGTATCCGTGTTCCTAATGATGTTCATTACAAAAATGGCCTCACTTCCCCTTACATTTAAATAATCCAGCGCCAACGGAGGTTACCTGGAGGTTATTCCGGGGATCAACGCCCCCGCGGCCCGGTCCATGACCAGGCCTCCCGATGGATCAGGGTCTGATCAACTAGGCTGTTACTGCTGGCCGCACGCAGTCCAACGTACGAGCCACAGCCCGGTTGATCCGGCACTGACTTTAGGTATCTGTACACTGAACACTGTACACTGAATATATTGTATCAAGGGTATACAATACTAACAGTTGTATTAATGTTGGTAGAATTACCGACAATATGTTAGGTAAAAGGACACAAGTGCAACTAATGTGACATTTTACTGTGGCAACGTTTCGCTCTCCAGGAGCTTTGTCAAGCCGTTACAGCTTGACAAAGCTCATGGAAAGCAAAACGTTGCCACACCATCTAGTTTCGGGCCCTTACTCAGACAGGATGGGACTTACACAGATGACAACAAGGAAATGAGTGAAATATTGAAATCCCAGTACGACTCTGTGTTTAGTGAACCACTAATCGGTCTGAGGATCGACGACCCAAATGATTTCTTCATGAATGAGCCTCAAAACTCCATAAATGTATGCCAGATTTCCGACATTACCCTAACTCCGATAAATTTCGAAAAAGCCATTGACAACTCAGCCCCGGGCCCAGACTCGTGGAACTCTGTTTTCATTAAGAACTGCAAGAAACCCCTCTCGCGTGCCCTAAGTACACTATGGAGGAGGAGCTTGGACATGGGTGAAATTCCACAGTCACTTAAAACAACGGATATAGCCCCACTCCATAAAGGTGGCAGCAAAGCATTAGCTAAGAACTATAGACCAATAGCTCTGACGTCCCACATCATAAAAATCTTTGAAAGAGTGCTAAGAAGCAGGATTGCAAATCACCTGGATTCCCAAAATCTGCACAATCCAGGGCAACATGGGTTCAGGGCAGGTCGCTCCTGCCTCTCACAACTACTGGATCACTATGACATGGCCTTGGATGCACTGGAAGAAAATCAGAATGCAGATGTAATATACACAGACTTTGCAAAAGCATTTGACAAATGCGAGCATGGCGTAATAGCCCATAAAATACGTTCTAAAGGAATAACTGGGAAGTGGGGAGATGGATCTTCAACTTCCTAACAAATCGAACACAAAGAGTAGTGGTCAACAGAGTTAAATCGGAGGCTGCCATAGTGAAGAGCTCTGTTCCACAAGGCACAGTACTCGCCCCCATCTTATTCCTTATCCTCATATCAGACATAGAGATATACACCACAGCACCGTATCATCCTTTGCAGATGATACTAGGATCTGCATGAGGCTGTCATCTGCTGAGGACGCGGTTAACCTCCAAGAAGATATAAACAAAGTTTTCCAGTGGGCAACGGTAAACAATATGATGTTCAATGAGGACAAATTCCAACTACTCCGTTATGGAAAACTGGAGGAGATAATAACTAGAACAGAGTATACTACTGACTCCGGCCATACAATAGAGCGGAAAAATAATGTAAGGGACCTGGGAGTAGTAATGTCTGAGGATCTCACTTTCAAGGATCATAACAGTGCCACGATCGCACGTGCAAAGAAAATGATAGGATGGATAATGAGAACTTTCAAAACGAGAGATGCCAAGCCCATGATGATCCTTTTCAAATCACTTGTTCTCTCTAGGCTGGAATACTGCTGTACATTAACATCTCCATTCAAAGCAGGTGAAATTGCAGATCTAGAGATTGTACAGAGATCCTTTACTGCACGTATAAGTTCTGTCAAGCACCTTAACTACTGGGAACGCTTGGAAGCACTTGACTTGTACTCGTTGGAACGCATGAGGGAGAGATATATCATAATCTACACTTGGAAAATCTTGGAAGGAATGGTCCCAAATCTGCACACAGGAATCACTCCCTACGAAAGTAAAAGACTGGGCAGGCGATGCAAAATGCCCCCAATAAAAAGTAGGGGCGCCATTGGTACACTAAGGGAAAACACCATAAGTGTCCGGGGCCCAAAACTGTTCAACAGCCTCCCATCAAGCATTAGGGGAATTGCCAATAAGCCCCTGGCTGCCTTCAAGAGAGAGCTGGACAGATACCTAAAGTCAGTGCCGGATCAGCCGGGCTGTGGCTCGTACGTTGGACTGCGTGCGGCCAGCAGTAACAGCCTAGTTGATCAGGCCCTGATCCATCGGGAGGCCTGGTCGTGGACCGGGCCGCGGGGGCGTTGATCCCCGGAATAACCTCCAGGTAACCAAAATGTCACATTAGTTACATCTGTGTCCTTTTACCTAGCAATACTAACAAGTAGGCGAATAAGACCTAAAGTATACGGTATCTTTATTTCCGAAACGTCGCCTGGGAAGCAGGCTTCTTCGATCAAATACGAAGGCGATCAGTATACGGGAGACAGCTGAAGAAGAGATCGAGACGTTCAATGTCTTAAAAAAAAGGCTGAGGAATTAAACACCTTAATGTCTTCAACCGTCTCGTATATTAGTCACCTTTGTACTCGCCTGGAGAAGCCTGCTGCGTAGGATACCTGAAGGACGCTTCCGGGGGTCAACGCCCCTACCGCGGCCCAGACCCAGACCAGGACCTGGAGGAGCAAGGCCTGATCAACCAGGCTGTTAACGCTCGCTGCACACGGTCCAATGTACGAACCACAGCCTGGCTGGTCAGGCACTGATTTAAGACACTTGTCCAGTTCCCTCTTGAAGACAGCCAGAAGTTTGCTGGTAATTTTCCTTATGCACGAAGGGAGGGCGCTAAAGAGTCGGGACCTCTGACACATCAGTTCTCTTCTACTGTACTCGTCGTACCCCTGCTTTTTTTTTTTTTTTTTAGTAGAGGTATTTTGCTCCGTCTGCCAAATCTCCTTTTGTCATAAGGAGTGATTTCAGTGTTCAGATTTAGGACCAGTCCCTTCAGGATTTTCCAGATGTATATTACGTACCTTTCCCGCCTACGTTCCAAGGACTACAGCTAAAGGGGCTTCAGGTGTTCCCAGTAGTTCAGATGCATGAGCGTATACAAGCAGTGAAAGTATTGCTTATACTGTACGTCTCATTCACGTACACTCCATGTTAGGTGCTTTGTAAAGAAGACTACGACCATTCACGTTTCACAACCCCTTCCATCCTTACCCATCGCTCTCCCACCACCGGCTAAGTACGGGAAATTGTCTTGCGCGACAAAAACCAGTAACAAGGGTGAGCCCAGTACTAAGTACGTATCTGGGAGCAGGAGAGTGACGCTCCTCCCATTTTATTGACTACTTGCGTGGGTTTTATGCACTGTCAGTGCGGTTTCCGGGTGACCCAATAACCGGCTGAAAAACTAACTAACCGACCCGATAACCGGCTGGCAGATTGACTAACCCACCGACCCAATTACCGAGATCGAAATTAAGCCCGAGGAACCTAAATAAGGCTTAGTTCATTACGATGCTAGATGGGAGCCTCTCCAGTCGTATCTTTGTTACTTTAGGTAACTAACACAATTACAGCCTACAAGTTAAGAACAATCAGTACAGCCTACTAGTTAACAAGAACAAACGATCGGTACAGCCTGTAAGGACAATCAATACAGATGCTAACACCTCTTTCTTGCAGTTTCACCATACCCTCACGTGTATATAACTAACCCTCGAATTGTAGACGAAACTAGACAACGTTTCGAGCTTTCAGTGAATTATGCCAGTCACAATACTGCGACCATTACTCTTGGTGGACACCGTGGATGACTTGTTCCGGCCATGGTATCGTGACCTGTATTCTTGGTGGACACCGTGGATGACTTGTTCCAGCCATGGTATTGTGACTTGTATTCCTGGTGGACACCGTGGATGACTTGTTCCGGCCATGGTATCGTGACCTGTATTCTTGGTGGACACCGTGGATGACTTGTTCCAGCCATGGTATTGTGACCTGTATTCTTGGTGGACACCGTGGATGACTTGTTCCGGCCATGGTATCGTGACCTGTATTCTTGGTGGACACCGTGGATGACTTGTTCCAGCCATGGTAATGTGACTTGTATTCTTGGTGGACACCGTGGATGACTTGTTCCAGCCATGGTATTGTGACTTGTATTCCTGGTGGACACCGTGGATGACTTGTTCCAGCCATGGTATTGTGACTTGTATTCCTGGTGGACACCGTGGATGACTTGTTGCAGCCATGGTAATGTGACTTGTATTCTTGGTGGACACCGTGGATGACTTGTTCCAGCCATGGTAATGTGACTTGTATTCTTGGTGGACACCGTGGATGACTTGTTCCAGCCATGGTATTGTGGCTTGTATTCTTGGTGGACCCTGACACTGAACATCTGATCTATGACCATCACCTCTGATCTGGTACACTTGAACGTGTGATCTAAACCTTTTATGTCGGTGAGTAATGTGAAGGAAGACCTTAGAGATGAGTGTTATGCTCTAAACTCACCTCCATGTAAGGTCGCCATCATCCATATTGTTAGTAAACTACTTTCCGACCTGAACCTCACGTTCTAAGTCCCACCTCACGCTCTAAGCCTTCACCTTACATCCCAAGCCTCCCTTCACCTCAGGTCCCAAGCCTCCCTTCACCTCAGGTCCCAAGCCTTATTTCACCTCACGTCCCAAGCCTCCTTTCACCTCACGTCCCAAGCCTTCCCTCACCTCATGCCACAAGCCTCCCTTCACCTCACGTCCCAAGCATCCCTTCACCTCACGTCCCAAGCTTCCCTTTACCTCACGTACCAAGACTCACCTCGCCTCACTTCAACCTTCACGTCACGCCAGTCCCCCCCCCCCTTTCCCCATAAACCTCCCCCACCCATAACCTTGATTCACTACCCCCTATCTCACCGGCTCGACACACCCCCTACCGCCTCCCCTCACACTGTTATTGTTATTGCTGCTAGTTTACTCGTCAGGGAAAACCCCTGACACAGGTCTTTGTCACGAGAAGACTCGTTCAGTGGCGCCAGCCCTATGTTGGGGACGCGGTAACAGTGTTTAAGACCACGCGATACTGGTGTAACAGTGGGGTGTATGAGGTTAGGTTAAGTAACGTTAAGGCTAGGTTAGGTTAAGTAACGTTAAGTAAGGCTAGGTTAGGTTAAGTAGCGCTAAGTAAGGCTAGGTTAAGTAACGTTAAGTAAGGCTAGGTTAACGTTAAGTTACGTTAGGTTGTCGGTTTTCTCTGTTGAACATATTTACTTTTATCCTTTACTATGACCACTATATCTGCAGAGGATATGTATATGTGATCTTACCAGTATTACAGAGCAGTAATTTCTAACTTGTGAGCGCTTCCCCTCTTCTGGGGTAAATGCCCAACCTGTGGGAATCCCTTCCCCTCCCTCACCCAGAGGTAATTTTCCAACCTCTGGGTGTTTACCTTAAGTGAGGTAAGGGACGAGACACTAGTGCTTTAAAAAGACACGTGAGCAAACACAAGGGCATGTTAGAAAATATTTTGGCTCTGGGGTCGAATCGTTTTTTAATAAACATGTCTTTAAACCAGTGTCTTTAAACCAGTAAGAGAGAGAGAGAGAGAGAGAGAGAGAGAGAGAGAGAGAGAGAGAGAGAGAGAGAGAGAGAGAGAGAGAGAGAGAGAGAGAGAGAGAGAGAGAGACTGACACTCGTGCAGGGACCAATACACAAGTCATTTAACAGTGCCTTCCCTGAGGCTGCTCTTGCCACTCACACAATATGCTCACTGACAAATGATAACCCGTGCGGATCAAACAACGACTGAGCAAGGGAAGGGGGTGCAGGAGTAAACAGGCTTGATCCGAGAAAGACGAAATAGCTGATTCCTTAGATCAAGTGCAATTCACAAGCATCACTCTCTCTTTCTGAAATGACCACGAGCCCATTACACTAGAGTCGTCCTTCAGTGCCAGTCATCAGCTGCATCCTTTCATCTACCTACACCCACGTTCCTCTCATCCAGCCCTCCCTCACTCTCACGTTCCTCTCACCCCCCTCGCTCACACCCACGTTCCTCTCATCAAGCCTCCCCTCGCTCACACCCACGTTCCTCTCATCCAGCCTCCCCTCGCTCACACTCACGTTCCTCTCATCCAGCCTCCCCCTCGCTCACACCCACGTTCCTCTCATCCAGCCTCCCCTCGCTCACACCCACGTTCCTCTCATCCAGCCTCCCCTCGCTCACACGTTCCTCTCATCCAACCTCCCCTCGCTCACACCCACGTTCCTCTCATCCAGCCTCCCCTCGCTCACACTCACGTTCCTCTCATCCAGCCTCCCCCTCGCTCACACCCACGTTCCTCATCCAGCCTCCCCTCGCTCACACGTTCCTCTCATCCAGCCTCCCCTCGCTCACACCCACGTTCCTCTCACCCCCCTCGCTCACACCCACGTTCCTCTCATCAAGCCTCCCCTCGCTCACACCCACGTTCCTCTCATCCAGCCTCCCCTCGCTCACACCCACGTTCCTCTCATCCAACCTCCCCTCGCTCACACCCACGTTCCTCTCATCCAGCCTCCCCTCGCTCACACTCACGTTCCTCTCATCCAGCCTCCCCCTCGCTCACACCCACGTTCCTCTCATCCAGCCTCCCCTCGCTCACACGTTCCTCTCATCCAGCCTCCCCTCGCTCACACCCACGTTCCTCTCATCCAGCCTCCCCTCGCTCACACCCACGTTCCTCTCATCCAGCCTCCCCTCGCTCACACGTTCCTCTCATCCAGCCTCCCCTCGCTCACACCCACGTTCCTCTCATCCAGCCTCCCCTCGCTCACACCCACGTTCCTCTCATCAAGCCTCCCCTCGCTCACACCCACGTTCCTCTCATCCAGCCTCCCCTCGCTCACACCCACGTTCCTCTCATCCAGCCTCCCCTCGCTCACACGTTTCTCTCATCCAGCCTCCCCTCGCTCACACCCACGTTCCTCTCATCCAGCCTCCCCTCGCTCACACGTTCCTCTCATCCAGCCTCCCCTCGCTCACACCCACGTTCCTCTCATCCAGCCTCCCCTCGCTCACACGTTCCTCTCATCCAGCCTCCCCTCGCTCACACCCACGTTCCTCTCATCCAGCCTCCCCTCGCTCACACGTTTCTCTCATCCAGCCTCCCCTCGCTCACACGTTCCTCTCATCCAGCCTCCCCTCGCTCACACCCACGTTCCTCTCATCCAGCCTCCCCTCGCTCACACGTTCCTCTCATCCAGCCTCCCCTCGCTCACACCCACGTTCCTCTCATCCAGCCTCCCCTCGCTCACACCCACGTTCCTCTCATCAAGCCTCCCCTCGCTCACACGTTCCTCTCATCCAGCCTCCCCTCGCTCACACCCACGTTCCTCTCATCCAGCCTCCCCTCGCTCACTCACGTTCCTCTCCCCCCTCACACTCCCCCACCCCACCGCACCCACAGACAGGCTCCCCAAACACCCATCCACGTCCCCAGTACCCACAAATGTAAAATACGTATTTTTATATACATGTCCAACCCCCCGCCTTCTCGCTATCCTAAAATCATGTATTTTTTTCTTTCTTATTGCTTCAGTATCATTTTAAGCAATTCTGAGGTCTGACTTATTTGCAATATACAGTTTTACTGGAAAAAGTTTTACTAATATTTATTATTGAAACTGTAGACCAGTGGTCTCCTACAGTATAATTTGAGGTATCACCTCACGGGGGGAGTTGTCACCTCACTGGCCGAGTTGTCACCTTCTCTGAGGTTGTGTAGTGCTTGTAAGGTCACTAAAGGAGACCTAATTAGCCAATAAATTGACACACACCTTACCTTGGCAAATAGCTGTCAGACACGCCTCTCGGCTTAAGCCTAAGGTCTTTCGTTCTTGAACTAGCGTCAGGTCTCGGCGTCAGGTGGTGCACATCTCATTGGGCGGGGGCGGGGGGGGTTGCTTGAAGGACCATATAAGCTCAAGGAAACAGATTCGAACAGAGCTCTGGCCTGTGTGCAGAGCTCTGAGCAAGAGATTCTGGCGGAGCTCTGGCCAGTGTGCAGAGCTCTGGGCTAGAGATTCTGGCAGAGCTGCTGCCTGTGTACAGAGCTCTGAGCAAGGGATTCTGGCAGAGCTCTGGGCTGTGTGCAGAGCCCTGGGATAAAGATTCTGGCAGAACACTGGCCAGTGTGCAGAGCTTTGGGAGAGGGCTGCTGGAGTGTCTCTGGAGAAGACTGTTGGAAACGCTGGGCGGAGTACTGGCTTGGAGCAGTGCTGGTGCTGTGTAGGTCTTGGAACCTGTGGCTAGTGTGCGAGTTCCTTGGTGAACTGTCCTCTGAACTATATTGTAAGTTATATTCTATTTCGTCAGTTGAATGTATTCCCTGTCTTACTGCTTATGTGTACCATCCCCATTTATCTAAACCCAATAGTCTTCTCCTGTTCCCAAATATATTATTGTACAAGGACTTAATAATAAACTGTGAGTGGAATAGCAATATTCACTGTCCCCATTATATTATTTTTATACTTTATTTTATTTCAAGTACTGAGAGGGTGAGTAGTGTGGTAGAAATAATGCGAGGTGATTGAGTAGTCACCAGTGACCTCACATTACCTCCGCTCCTGTAACCCGTCTCACCTCTCCTGCCTACTTACCCCGATTACTCCCTTATCTCCCACTTATCCATTCATTCCATTACCCCCCTATATGACAAGGTGTCACCTCAGTGACGTGCAGTGATGTGCTTCCCTTGTCTCTTCCTATAACTCTGATGTGTACAAGACATGAAAATGTTCAGGCCTTTTCCTGTTTTTAATTTGGTATTTTTATATATTTGTAACCACGCGTTTTACTGTGATTTCTTCCATATTTATTTTTTATATACACTCAACATAATATACACATATGTCGTGCCGAATAGGCAAAACTGGTCAATTAGCAAGAGCTCATTTAAAATTAAGTCCTTTCTAAAATATTCCCTTATAAGCTTAAAGATATAGTTTTTCATTTATGTTAATGCAAAAATTAATAATTTTGTACCAAAAGAACCTTAGAAATCTTACCTAACCTAGTTATAACAAGCGCAATTTCATTTAGCCTAATCCAGCTAAATATATTTTTGATAAGTTCACAATAATTTAATATTAAACACACTAAATGAAACATATATTTTTCGTTAGGTTCAGAATGATTTTTGCGAAATTATTGCATACACAAATCTTCGCTTGCCTTATTCGGCAAGAAGAGCGTTTCTATTTAGTCCAAAATAGCAAGTTTTACCTATTCGGCATGACTAACTATACATACATACTTTATATATATATATATATATATATATATATATATATATATATATATATATATATATATATATAAAATCATACACACACACACCACAGCCAGCAAGATTCGAACCCAAGTTAGACGCTGCACATATGTGGCTTAGCTCCCAAACTGCTGCCCTAAACCACTCGGCTACAGTTGCCTCAAAACGTCAGGTAGCATGCTTGACTGCCAGCCATGTTTCTTCCTAACACTGGGCACACTACACTCGTGGACAGAGTCCAACGTAGGTTCCAATCCTGGTGGCTGTGATATTTCTTTGAATATACTTTCGCTTGTTTCTGCGAGGTGCATTGTATAATATATATAATGCCATCTTTAATACATATTATGCCATCTTCATATCAAGAATGTATGTCTTAAACCTTTTGCACCATATTATGTAATAAAATATACCTACTGGTAAAAAAAAATGAAAAGATGGGGAGGTAGGGGAAGTAGAATATTCAAACGGCTTTAGGAAGAAATCCAAATATTCTTCCTTGAAGCCTTCTTATCCATCTCTATCTCTCTCTCTCTCTCTCTCTCTCTCTCTATATATATATATATATATATATATATATATATATATATATATATATATATATATATATATATAGGGAGGTACCACCTCTAGAACTGATATATATATATATATATATATATATATATATATATATATATATATATATATATATATATATATATATATATATTGATTGATTGTTGCTCTGCTCTGTGGAGATATCTTCATAAAAATTCCATTTCTCTTGTGTATGGGACATGCCATCAAGAGAGATGGCAATTCCCGATAGTAACCTCAGCTCTGATGGAACAAAAGATTTGAAGCTCTAGTAGCATTTGTTCCAGTAATGGAATATTTGTTAGGTAAAAGGACACAAGAGCAGCTAACGAGACATTTATTGGAACATAAGAATGAAGGCACGTGAGTAACATTTAGGCATCTTTATTCCAAACCGTTTCTCCTATACAGTAAATCTTCGTCAGTTAAACACAGAGACGGCAAATGTGGAGACAATAGAAATAGTGGAGAGGGAAAGATTTCATCAGCCCATCAACCTTGAGGTAGTTTGAGGTGGTCAGTCCCTGAGCCTGAACATAAAGAAGTTGAACACATCTCCAACTACTACAACTTCAAACTACTTCAGGTTTGGACTGATTACATCATCATTACCTCTCCATAGTCCGGAAAGATATCGTTCCAGGCCATGGAGCTGAACTCTTCCCCAGGCTGATCGATTGTCTACCTCAAACACTTTTCTCCAAGGTTGATGGACTGATTACATCATTTTTATTACATTACTACTGATCTCTTTATATGTGACTGAAGAAGCCTACTGTGCAGGCGAAACGTTTCATCAGTAAAGATACCCAACTGTTGCACATGTGTCTTAATCTTCAAAACAACCCTTGCGCCTGAAAGCTAAAGAATACAGAGCCTTATCAACCCCGATGCGAGAAATGACTTAACATTACATTTCTGCAAAACCAATAAAAAGTTAACAATTTTGAAATGTTAAATACTTTGCGTAGCCTTAAAAATAGGTTAGTTACACAAGTGTGACTTGCAGCGCAAGATTAAGACCGGCCTAGCACAGGCCAGTCTACATCCTTGCGGTGCTCCTCTGTTCAAGAAACACACTTAAGATCCACGTAAGTTCCCCAGTCTTCTTACCTACCAACGTGCTCATTTTTCCAACACAATTGTTCTCAAAGATTTATGCCATGAATTAAGTACATATCCTAGACTTCACCTTACGAAACAGACAAAGCAAATGCGATAGTAATTATGGACAAGGTAGATTATAGTGGAAAAATGAGCATGTTATTAGAAGACGGGGGACTTGCATGCCCCTTAAGTAACGTTTTCCTCAGAGTTCTACCTTGCATCCTCTAAACGGCACGAGTGACACGCGTGCAGATTGCATCGTTTCCAGGTTACAGTCAGCCACCGTGTTGCCAGAGGTGTTACTGCCTTTTTTTTCTAATTTGCTTATATTTGATTCAATATACGTTTCTGTAAGTAACCTAAACTAACTTAAATATACGTGAAATAGGATTTGTTTGATTACCAGAAGTATTATTATAATAATAACTAAGGGCTATACCCTTGAGGGTCATACAACGCTGCTTGTTTACCAGAAACGCTTACAGAAACGAAGAGATAGGTGCTGCAGGAAAATTAATGCTTAAATTGAAGACAGTTTGCTATATGAGACCAGGCTTACCTCACGACCACCTGATCAGCTAGCCTATTGCTGAAGACACATGTTCATGTTCAAGTCACAAAATGATGTCACTTGTGATGAAAATTGTATATAATACCGACAAGTTGTTGAAACTTTTCGCCTACATGGTAGGCTTCTTCAGTCAAATACAAAGAAGGAACTCAACTGCATCTTGGTACAAAGGACATTTTCCACAACGCCATTGCTTAACCACTAGTTAGAAGTAAGGAGAGTTGGATTCGAGGACATCTTGCTTAGCACGAGCCAATAAGCTTGCTGCTGTACTCCTCAAATTCTTCCCTTCTTACTGATACTAGTGGGCCCCTCCTCCTGCAACGTCTCCAGACCTTCCACACCCCACCTTTACCAGTATATAAGTCTCTGGTCTCATGCTTCAGCTTCACTGTTCCAGACTAGAACTGAACTCTTCTCCAGGCTAAGAGACTCGCCACTACAAAAACTATTTCTCCAAGTTTCACATTTCTCCAAGGTTGATGGACTGATAACATATTTACCTCGCCACTACTGATGCCTCATATTTATTATCCTCTGTATTTGACTGAAGAAGGCTACCGCGTAGGCGAAACGCTTCAACAATAATGATACCCATCTGCTGCACATGTGTCTTACTGATGTCACCTGCCCGTCGCATCCCCTATTCATAAATTAGATGCCCAAGTCATTCCTAATGTCGCCTGTCCATAACACATGTCAGTGTAAACAGGAAACCGCAACAACACGACCCTACCCCTAGACACACACAGCAAGCAGACAAGAACATTACATGCACCTGAGAGAGACAGAGAGCATCGCGACGTTGACGCTGCTGCTGCTCCCCTCACACTGGTTCACCTTGACGCCAGCCAAAGACACACACCTCACCATCACCACTACCACCACAGCTCCCGCTACCATCACAGCACTGTGATCACCATCAGGTGTCAACAAGTAACCTATTCTCATTTTACTACATTAATTTCCTTAAGTTCCCTGCAATAATTTTTTAACGCTTCTTGCAAACTTTTTTTTAGTTATCTTAGGTAATTTACACATGTTGCTTTGTATAATTGTACTTTATGTATATCTGTGCCTAAATAAACTTATACTGTAGCAAGCCTACTAGTGGACCTATACCAGGCAGATACTACTCACACCCACACATGTACCTTTCCAATCTATTTTTGAAGTACCCAAAGTTCTCGCTTCAACTGTGCTATTTGGGAGTTTGTGTTCTACTCGTCCACAACTCTAATGCCAAATCTGTACCATCCTATATCCTTTATAAATCTAATTTCTTCCAACCTGACTCTGCTGTGAGTCCTGTCTTGGTTCCATATTGTCAGGACGTTATTTATATCCCATTTATTAATTCCGGTTTTCCAATTGTACACGTCCATCATATCCCCCGAATGCTAATCTTTTCCAGATTGTGTAAATGCAGTGCTTTCATCGATCATTGTACAAAAGGCTTCAGATGCACGGGATCAACTTATGTTATCCTTCTCTGTATATCTCCCAGCGCATTCCAATCCATTCTATGCTATGGAGACCAGAAATGAGCATCATATGAGGCCTTCGAAAACTATATTGAGTTGTAGTATAACTTAAGTGATGTTTTCTTTATTCTAAACTGGGTTAGACTTGGTAATATTTGGTTACATAAACCTATAAAGGCGTACATTTAGCCACACTAGAGTAATTTAAAGAAAAACGGCCGTGATAAGTGTAGCAACGATTTGGCCACAAATAACCAGGAAGCGTTCAGATCTGCACGATTATCAGCGGTGGTGGTGGAAGAATGGGCTGCCTGAGGTGAGGGCAGGGACGACTTGAGAGCTGGTGGTGGCAGAGTGAGGGTAATGGGCGAGCCACACGTCTCCATCCATCAAGGTTTTGGCCTCGATTGTTTAGCCCAGCAAGAATTAGTCAGCACCCACCTTCCTTCCCTCACCACCCCCAGCCACCCCACCATTCCCCCCTGAAAATAGAACAGTTTATCCACTGTTGCAATATGTAATAATTGTAGAAATAAGTGAGTAACGCTAGTCCTGTTAAAAGTCGCTATCAACACCCGCCTTTCCCTGTTTTATAACATCAAAACTGCAAAAAACAGAACAAAACAAAACAATAAAATGGTATAAAATACCGACAAGTTGTTAGGTAAGACACATATGCAACAGTTAGGTATCTTTATTTCGAAACGTTTCGCCTACACAGTAGGCTTCTTCAGTCGAGTACAGAAAAGTCGACTGAAGAAGCCTACTGTGTAGGCGAAACGTTTCGAAATAAAGATACCTAACTGTTGCATATGTGTCTTACCTAACAAAACAAAGCAAAAAAAATATATGCAACGAAAACAATTTTTTTTACCGATACCGATGATATTATTTTAAGAGTAAAGAAACATTTGTCTCACTGATGAAAGACCAGCATTGTTGGGAAAACTTGTCCAGAAGTACCTGCAAATCAATATAATCTCAATGCATAAAGCATATAATTACTATAATAAGTACTATAATATTCACGAAGAAACGCTCACTCCCTCTCCTACGGAATGAGAGAGACTCAGGTTTGGTCCAAGAGGATGATAGTTTCATGGTCACTACGGCACTCATCTCTTCAAGAACTAGAGGTTGAAGATTGAGACACTTATGCAGCATATGGGAATCTTTATTCAAGAAACGTTTCGCCACACAAGAACTAGAGGTAATGTAAATGTTTTAGAAAACTAACAAGTTGATAACTGATACACTTGTTCAACATTTGGAAATCTTTACTGTGGAAACGCTTCACCAGTCAGTGACTTCTTTCGTCCAATACAGAGAAGAACGGTGGAAGATGACGAGTTTGAGGTAATCAGTCCCTCAGCCTGAAATCGATACGTTCAGTCCGTTCTTTTCCGTATTAGACCGAAGAAACCACTGGCTGGAGAAACCTTCCCACAATAAAGATTCCCAAATGTTACACAAGTGTCTCGGTTATTAACAAGATGTAGTTTGGTTACTGTGCTGTTCCACTGTCCCCACGGCACCCCTGTTTGTTTTTACTGTGTTTATTTTGCACTTCCATATCTCTCACCCCAGTATGTTATTGAAGTGTGCAGATTTGGGACATGGCCCACAAGTATTTTCCAAGTGTGTAAAGGTAGAAAGTTGAAGGTGAACATAGATAAGGGTAAAGTGATGAGGGTATCAAATTTAGATAAAGAAAAATTGGATATCACATTGGAGAGGAGTAGTATGGAAGAAGTGAATGTTTTCAGATATTTGGGAGTTGATGTGTCAGCGGATGGGTTTATGAGGGAAAAAAGGTGAGTGATGTATTGAGGTATATGTGGAGACAAAAAATGTTATCAATGGAGGCAAAGAAGGGAATGTATGAAAGTATAGTGGTACCAACACTCTTATATGGGTGTGAAGCTTGAATTGTAAATGCTGCAGCAAGGAGACAGTTGGAGATGTCCTGTCTTAGGGCAATGTGTGGTGTAAATATTATGCAGAGAATTCGAAGTGTGGAAATTAGGAGGTGTGGAGCTAATAAAAGTATTAGTCATAGGGTTGAAGAGGGGTTGTTAGAACATAAGAACATAAGAAAGGAGGAACACTGCAGCTGGCCTGTTGGCCCATACTAGGCAGGTCCTTTACAATTCATCCCACTAACAAACATTTGACCTACCCAATTTTCAATGCTACCCAAGAAATAAGCTCTGATGTGCAAGTCCCACTCAAATCCAACCCTTCCCACTCATGTATTTATCCAACCTAAATTTGAAACTACCCAAAGTCCTAGCCTCAATAACCCAACTAGGTAGACTGTTCCACTCATCTACTACCCTATTTCCAAACCAATACTTTCCTATGTCCTTTCTAAATCTAAACTTATCTAATTTAAATCCATTACTGCGGGTTCTCTCTTGGAGAGATATCCTCAAGACCTTGTTAATATCCCCTTTATTAATACCTATCTTCCACTTATACACTTCGATCAGGTCTCCCCTCATTCTTCTTCTAACAAGTGAATGTAACTTAAGAGTCTTCAATCTTTCTTCATAAGGAAGATTTCTAATGCTATGTATTAATTTAGTCATCCTACGCTGAATGTTTTCTAACGAATTTATGTCCATTCTGTAATATGGAGACCAGAATTGAGCTGCATAATCTAGGTGAGGCCTTACTAATGATGTATAAAGCTGCAATATGACCTCTGGACTTCTGTTGCTTACACTTCTTGATATAAATCCCAGTAATCTATTTGCCTTATTACGTACGCTTAGGGATTGCTGTCTTGGTTTAAGGTTGCTGCTTACCATAACCCCAAAGTCCTTTTCGCAATCTGCATGGCTAAGTTCTACATTATTTAACTTATAAGTGCTAGGGTTATAGACACTCCCGAGCTTCAGAACCTTGCATTTATCCACATTGAACTGCATCTGCCACTTTTCTGACCAAGAGTAGAGTTTGTCTAAATCCTCCTGAAGTTCCCTAACATCTACGTTTGAATCAATTATCCTACCTATCTTCGTGTCATCGGCGAATTTGCTCATATCACTAGCAATTCCTTCATCAAGATCATTGATATATATTATAAACAACAACGGGCCCAAGACTGATCCCTGTGGAACGCCACTTGTTACTGATCCCCACTCGGATTTAACCCCATTTATGGACACTCTCTGCTTCCTGTCTGTGAGCCATGACTCGATCCACGAGAGCACCCTCCCCCCAATGCCATGAGCTGCTACTTTCTTCAACAGTCTTTGGTGCGGAACTCTATCAAATGCCTTACTAAAATCTAAGTAAACAATATCAAATTCTTTATCGTGGTCAACAGCCTCAAAAGCTTTACTGAAGAAAGTTAATAAATTAGTTAGACAAGACCGGCCTCTTGTGAATCCATGCTGAGTATCATTAATCAAGCTATGCTTATCGAGATGGCTTCTTATAATCTCAGCTATAATTGACTCTAGCAACTTGCCTACAATTGAGGTGGTTTGGTCATTTAGAGAGAATGGATAAAAGTAGAATGACATGGAGAGCATATAAATCTGTAGGGGTAGTCCTCAAAAAGGTTGGAGGGAGGGGGTAAACGAGATTTTGTGGGCAAGGGGCTTGGACTTCCAGCAAGCGTGCATGAGCGTGTTAGGAGTGAATGGAGATGAATGGTTTTTGGGACCTGACGAGTTGTTGGAGTGTAAGCAGGGTAATATTTGGTGAAGGGATTCAGGGAAACAAGTTATTTTTATATAGCCAGACTTGAGTTCTGGAAATGGGAAGTACCATGCCTGCACTTTAAAGGAGGGATTTGGGATACTGGCAGTTTGGAGGGATGTGTAATAGGATGGCATATATATAATTGGGGCCCTGATATTATATTCTATATGGAGTTTTTTATATTATTTCAGGTCACTTTTTACACTGCATCTTTATATATGCTTCTAAACTGTTGGATCTGGGCACCTCTGCAAAATCAGTGATTATGTATGAGGTGAAAGTGTTGAATGATGATGAAAACATTTTCGTTTTGGGGATTTTCTTACTTTTTGGGTCACCCTGCCTAGGTGGGAGATGGCCGCCTTGTTGAAATTTTTTTATCATATACAGTGGAACCTTGGTTTTCACAATTAATTTGTTCCAAAAAATCTGACGAAAACCGAACTGTACAAAAACTGAAGTAATGTTTCCCATAAGGGATAATGTAAATCCAATTAATCTGTTCCAGACACCCAAAAATATTAACAAAAAACAATTTCATAGAAAATAACTATAGTATACATACAGAAAACAATGAGAAATATAAGTGACTAATTAAATGGATAAATGAACATTTAACATCACTTGTACTTTTATTGAAGACTCTTGTTGGTGTATGGAAGATGGCGAGGAGGGAAGAGGGAGGAGAGGTTATTGTTTGGAAGGGAAACCCTACTCCATAAGAACTTCAGGTATCAAGGCTCTATCCAGGGTTACTTCCCTTTGTCTTTTACTGGCATTAAGACCAGCCTGAGAGTCACTGGACCCCTGTTGCACAAAAAATCTGCCCAGAGAGGTCTGTTTCTGGCATCTCTAAGATTTGCCTAAAATGCGACAAGGCACTGTCATTGAACATGTTGCAGACATGGCTTGCAACAGCTTTGTTAAGGTGATATTTCTCCACAAAACTTTAAAACTCATTCCACTTTGCTCACCCAACGAGAAACAAAGCCAGACTGAGTCAGAACGTATGGAATGCCTTGTGTGGCAGCGGTCAGGCAGATGCATTTGGTATGGCAGACCATTGTCAACTCTACGAAAACCGAGCGGATGTACGAAAACTGGGACAAAATTTTGACGAAAAAAAGTCATCGAAAACCGAATCCTATGAAAACCAGGGCATATGAAAACTGAGGTTCCACTGTATCTCTTTCCTCTGCTCCAGTGAGTACGTATTTAGGACTAAGGCATTCCGAGTAATTTAAATTCTTTACTGGCTCTGTGCCAGCTGTAAACAATCTCTATCTGTTCCAGCTCTGATCTCTCTCCTGCCCTTAATGGCATGCCAAATGGGTATACCTGGTATGTGACAAACGTTGAATAAAATATAACATACTCGGAGCATGCCACATTGAGTAATATTTCGAACGAGAGAGGACAAGTTATTTGAAAAGTGTAGCAACTGGCCAAAGCTGAGCCCAGCCCTGCATGAAAAGTTGTTTTAAGAGGACCCTCTCTGCTACCAATGTCTTGTGTCTTTATCCTCCAGTTAATCCAGGCTTCGTCCAGTAATCAATTACATTGGACTATTCAGCCTGGTAATGGACCAGGAGCCAGGTATCTACAAGACCATTATCCTGGTAAATTTTCCCTAGTGATTTTAAGCGTACACCTACGTGTATGTTTTCACAGCCCCCTGTGGAAGAAAGTGTTCACCATATCTTTGAAGGAGCTTATGGAGAGGCTGACAGGCTTTAGGTGAATACTGACAATAATTAGCAACCAGTCAAGTATAAACACATGGACCTTCATGATCTTCCTCCCTGATCTACAGTGAGGCCTGGTTATGGACAGGGCCACAGTCATGTTGACCCCCAGAACAACCTGTAGGTAGGTAGGTAGGTAGGTAGGTAGGTAGGTAGGTAGGTAGGTAGGTAGGTAGGTAGGTAGAGAGAGAGAGAGAGAGAGAGAGAGAGAGAGAGAGAGAGAGAGAGAGAGAGAGAGAGAGAGAGAGAGAGAGAGAGAGAGAGAGAGTTGAGCCCAAGATTGCTGAGAAGATGTGCAGACCAGCTAGCAGCACCTCTAACTCGCATCTTTCAGCACTGCCTAGTACAGTGTAAATGACCCTCTCTATGGAAAGAGGCAAATGTAGTCCCTGTTCACAAAAAGAAGAGCAGAGCAGAAATCAGCAACTACAGACCAGTGTCACTCCTGTCAATCACTGGTAAGAGCCTTGAGACAATAATCTCAAGACAAATGACAGTTTTTTGACTACCACTCACTACTTTGTGATCGTCAATATGGCTTCAGGAAAGGTTACTCTGCTGCTGATCTGTTGTTAAACCACTCCACTAAGTGGCACCAATCATTGGATGAATCCAAAGTCAGCTGTGTGGTAGCACTGGACATTGCTGGTGCTTTCGACCAGGTGTGGCACCAGGGCCTCTTAGCAAAACTTCAAGCACTGGGAATTGCAGGCTCTACGCTATGTCTCCTCAGTGATTACCTTCATGGTAGATCGCTAAGTGCAGTTCTCAATGGAACGGAATCAGCAAGACATCCTATTGGGGCATGTGTTCCACAAGGAAGTGTGCTGGGACCACTGTTATGGAATGTCTACTTCAACGACCTTCTTCATCTCATCCCAGAATCCCATGCATATGCAGACGACTGTACGCTGACATTCACTTATCCAAGAGAAGAAATGCCAGCTGCTCTAAGCTACATCAATCACCAGCTAAGAGCTATATCAGCCTGGGGAAATAGATGGCAAGTAACATTTGCACCTGAGAAAACGCAAATGATGATCGTCTCTAGGCACCATGATGGTAATGCTGGTGCAGTAGTAAGGATGAATGGGAGGGTGTTGGCACCTGGAGAAGTTGATATCCTTGGGGTGAAATTTGACTCCAAACTAACCATGAAGAACCATGTTGTAAATCTTTCAACCAAGGCAGCCAGGAAGCTTTCAGCACTTCGCCGTATCTCGCATCTGCTTGACAGTAGGGGTTGCAAGATTCTGTACGAGGCACAAGTACGCTCACACCTTGAGTATGCTCCACTTCCTTGGTTTGCCTGCCCCCCCCCCTCTCATCTGCGACTGCTTGACAGAGTAGAGAACAGAGCAAGACGTCTCATCTCTCGCCTGGACCCATCCTGGATAGACCTGTCATTTCAGCAGAGCCTTCAACGCAGGAGGGATGTGGGTGGCCTTACTGTTATGTACAAGGCCAATATTGTCAAAGTACCACACTTGGATCCACTTTGAGGACAGCGAGAAACAAGCTTTTATGCCACAAGACGGGCAGAAAGCAGCAACTTCACTCTGGCTGTACCCTTCTCCAAAACATCTCTCCATCTGAGATCATATATACCCAGGATGACTCGAGTATGGAACACATTCGTACAGCATAATGATGTCAACGAGATAAAGTCAGTTGATCAAATGAAAATGCTGGCCCACAGATGGCTCCAACTTCATCCTGTTCCCTACTTGTATTTCTCATAACAATAAAAATGCTTTCAAATGAGCTGATGTAGGTAACAGCTCTTAGCTTGCCAATAAAGTTAGGAATCCTTAACCTGTAAATAGCTTGTCAATAAAGCTAGGGATCCTTAACCTAACCTTGTCAAACCCTGTGTGTGTGTGTGTGTGTGTGAGAGAGAGAGAGAGAGAGAGAGAGAGAGAGAGAGAGAGAGAGAGAGAGAGAGAGAGAGAGAGAGAGAGAAAGGGAGAGAGAAAGGGAGAGAGAAAGGGAGAAAGAAAAGAAAGGGAGAAAAAAAAGGGGAGAAAGAAAAGAAAGGGAGAAAGAAAAGAAAGGAAAAGAAAGAAAAAGAAAGGAAAAGAAAGAAAAAGAAAGGAAAAGAAAGGAAAAGAAAGAGAAAAAGGAAAGGGAAAAGAAAGAGAGAAAAAGAAAAAGAGAAACAGAAGCAGAGAGAGAGAGAGCTCACAGATGGCTCGAACTTCATCATGTTCCCTACTTGTATGTTTCATAACAATAAAATGCTTTCAATTGAACTGATGTAGGTAACAGCTCTTAGCTTGTCAATAAAATTAGGAATCCTTAACTTGTAAATAGCTTGTCAATAAATCTAGGGATCCTTAACCTAACCTTGTCAGACCCTGTGTAAAAAAAGTGTGTGTGTGTGTGTGTGTGTGTGTGTGTGTGTGTGTGTGTGTGTGTGTGTGTGTGTGTGTGTGTGTGTGTGTGTGTGTGTGTGTGTGTGTGTAAAGATAGGAAATAAAACCTGAGCACTTTCATTTGTTTACACATATCTTCAGAGAAACAGCCGTTTTTATTTTCCATTTTCAATGTGGTATTTTTAAACACACACACACACACACACACACACACATATATATATATATATATATATATATATATATATATATATATATATATATATATATATATATATATATATATATATATATATATACACATGCGCGCGCGCGCGCACACACACACGAGGTGGCTGTGTAAACAAAGCCAGTGCATGAGACTGTGTAAACACTGGACACAGTCGCCCGAGGAAATGCCACGCAGAGTGGCAGTGGTAGTGGGCCTCACGTCCTTGAGTGAGGCGAGACATGCTGGGTCGTTGTCACCCTTCAACACCAACACCCCCTCCCCCGTGCTGTATACTCCCACAATCATGTGAACCAGGGCGAGATGCAGTTAGGAGCACAGAAGCTATAGTTTAGCAGCCAAGGGTAGTGGGGTGGGGGTTAACCTGGAATTTTTGGTGTTCCAATAAATGCCAACCTGGCAATACTGGGCATTTTGAACAAGTCACAGAAATCCATGATAGCCACCATGAAAATACATTACACTGAACCTAAGAAAGTAGGTATACTTTAACCTCTGGTTGTGTATCAGGTTGGGTAGCCATACGGCGATGTTTGTCAAACGATGAAAAATGTATCAGGGCCCTCATTAGATTCTGAATGGGTGTGTTTTATGGTAAGATTAGAACACTCATATGCAACTGCATCAAAGTGGTCTGGATATACGACAAAAAAAAAATCTTTATGACAGTGTTGATGCCACCCACAAAATATGTATTTGACCAATTGACCACCAATTATATCCAGGTCAGACAATGATGGCATACTGTGCGATGTACAGTACAATAATGGTACAATAATTAAAGCAATTATAAGTGATGATACTGATTTTTTTTTTTTACCTCATGGGCCATCTCCCATCAAGCAAGCACAACTCGAAAAAGAAGCACATTTCACCGTCATTAATTCAATCGCTGGCTCCCCACAAATGTGCTAACATCACAATTCAGATTACCCACTAACTGCACCATCCCCACCCCCTCCCTCAGAGAGCAGAACTCCAGGACTTATGGTATTTTCTGCCATATAAGGCATGGTTTTTTTTTCCCACAAAAAGTCTTGGAAAATCACTCTGCTCCTTATATGCTCAAGGTCAGGGTCAAGGGTAGGCTTTGGGTTACGATTAAGCAGTTGTTTACTAACGTTACTCTACATATGCCTTTAAACATCGTCTTATATGCTCGTGCACCTTATACGCCAGAAAATATGGCAAGTCAAGCTAACCAGTTTCTCTGAATTCCTTCATATGTTGCCTAGATCGTATGCCAACAGCACATCTATTAAAAACCACTTGTATCCATTCATTATCTAACAAGCTTGCACAAACGTGGTACATGCTCAAGCCCATAAAACTCGATAATTTCTATACCCCCTTCCAACCATTCTTGGGATGGCCCCTACCCCTTCTTCCCTCCACTCCAGATATATACACCCTTTCTGTTATGCTATCCCTCTTCATTCTCTCTAAATGCCCAAATAACCTCAACCACATCTAATGAGATCTCCCTTGTTCAAATGCCATTTCTGCTAGTTTCTATGAACTGCTTCTGCAAAATATTGTAGACAGCCTGTACTGTCTGCACAAACAGCCTATGCTGTCTGCCAGCTTAGTTCAAATTTCATGCCACTCAGATGCTGCCCTCTGTAGCTAGGCCTCTCAGTGGGCACGGCAGCCTGCCTGCCCTTGCCTCTGTCTCACTCACACAGCAGCCTAGCAGAAAGACACAAGGCCTACTCCTAGCTCTCTCTCGTGGGATGGCCCTGCCCGGGCCATGGGCTCAAACACACAAGCCTGTGTACCCACCACGACATTAACAATAAACAAAGAAGCCTTCGAAGAAGACGTTTATCATTAACCACCCGCTTACAGGCTACCAAACAAACGGATTAAACATTGGTAGCAGCGGTGGTCGCAGCAGTTGTTTGCCCGGAGAGAGGAAGGAAGGAAGGAATGAAGTCATCTTCACTTCATCACTCCATGCAAGACGCATCCATCTCTCAGCGAGTTATCCTGATGTCATGTCTGCACGTTTCAGCATCCAGACACAGGTACAAGCAGGATCCAGCCGAAATTCGCCGAATTTCTTCGAGAATTGTAAGTGGCGTCCCAGCGACCCCACCCTACAGCGTCCCTCGCTGTTTCTCAAGTCACGTGTTCAGCGTCACTTGTATGTTGCTGTTGTTGTTCAGCTCAGCACAGCTGTTTCAGCAAACTAGAGGTGAGTTTTGTGGTGATTTCTGCGTCCAATGTGAGCTTCTCCACGTGTTTGTGGGTGGGGAAGGAGGAGAGAAAGTGGCCGTTCCTCACCTTGCCCATGCTCGCCCTACTCATGCTCACCCGTCTACCATACACTCACCACTGCCCACTCCCTCTGCTGTGTTTTCTGCTGTTTTCCATGTGAATTCATTGCCAGAGCTGTGTATCCGAGTGCCCGAGGCCACTCGAAGCTACGTGGATCAGCATGCCACGTAGATCACGGCACCACGTGGATCACGATGCCACGTGGGTGTGGGCGATGTCACGTGGATCTGCAAACCATGTGAATTACCGAGCCAGATGTCCCAGGCCACATGCTGTGGTCTGCTGCCCGCATCACATTGACGTCACCGACGATGCTGCCCGACTTCATGACGTCACGATGTCTGCCTGACGTCACCTCGAGATATCTGCTGACGTCACAGTGCTGCTGACATCACCTCGCGACATCACGCCTGACATCACATGATGTCACCATCGAGTGTTCAGTAATTGTTTCAGTATTGTCGAGAAGATTGAGAGAAGATATATGTCGTGTGTTAATTAATTCCTCTCAGTCAGTGTTCTCACATGTTAGTGTACCGCATGTACTGCTGGTGTTTAAAGTTTCCGTGTGTCCAGTGAGGTCTGAGCCAGACCTGAGTAGCACCACTGTGTTAAGTCACCAGTGTGACCAGTGCGTTTGACAGTTATCAGTCAGCTCTGAGCGTATGAGCCCCATTTGTACAGAAAGTACTTATGCTCGTCGCTCGTGATGTTCTGCAGAATCGTACCTGCTACGATTCCCATCGAGATTTGTTTCACTTCACCTCCAGACCTTCAGAATGCAGTTATATGTAGAGAAACAAGTCTGGGGACGCTTAGACTAACCTCTGCTATAACTCCAACTGCCGAGAGAATGACACTCGTCAAGCCGCAGTTAGCCCTGTCGGCAGGCGCTGTGTCAGCCTCGTGTCACAAGCTTCAGTGAGTAGCCTGCACAAAGAAGATGTCACTTTGACTGCTAGCTCTCTCACTGCAGTCTGGTGTATAATGTTACGACTCCCAGATGTTTCGCCCAGTCGTCTCTGCCACGACTCACTCCACGCTCGCCGGCAGTGACAGCCCAGCGACAGTACCAGTCGAGAAGTGTCCTCCTGAGTCGCTTGCCAGAAGTCCTGCCCAGTTGCCGAGTTTTGTCGACGCCTCACTCGAGGGCACCAGCATGTCGTACCCCAGGTTGAGTGAAACCTGCAGCGACTCCTACGATGACTGCTTCACCGTTCCAGAGGAGACCGTACCCTGTTACGTCACAGCTCAGCCGCAGCGATGTCTCCTGTGTTGCAGTATCTGTCCAGACACAGGAAGGCGTGCAGTGATGCCCTTCAATGTTCACTGCTTTTGACCACGATGTTTAGCACACCCCACGTTTTTTTCTTCCCTCCCTGTAGGAAGTTTTTTTTCCATGTCCATATGTATATATATGTTTTTATTTTGTGTTCTGTGCCCTGTGCCTACTAAAGAGAGACTGAGTTCCTTTTACCACCAGTATCGTCGCGTCGGGACGATGCGCGGTAGGTGGCCGAGCGTATGTAGACAGCCTGTACTGTCTGCATAGCCAGCCTATGCCGTCTGCCAGCTTTAGTTCATATTTCGCGCCACTCAGATGCTGCCCTCTGTAGCCAGGCCTCTCGGTGGGCACGCCAGCCTGCCGGTCCTTGCCACGCTCTCACTCTGGCGTCACTCCTCAAGCAGTCAAGACAGTAGGCCTAGTAGCTCTCTCTCGTGGGATGGCCCTGCCCGGGCCATGGGCACAACACACAAGCCTGTGTACCCACCACGACATAACAATAAACAAAGAAGCCTATGAAGATGTATAATTTACCACCCCGCTTGCAGCATCACCAATAAACCCATTAAACAATATTCACACCATACATTTCTTTCAAAAAATAAAATCTCCACTGCCTCTAGCTTCCTTTACATTACAACATACAAAACTCATGTCTCATATCCACATAAAAGTCTTGATACCACTATATTCTGGTGCATCCCCTTCCCCATCCCCCCCCTTTTTTTTTTTTGCCTCCACAGATATTCAATGGATATTCAATCTATCATTGCCTACACTTTTTGTTACCCTCAGTACCCTTCTCTTTCCTATATTTACTTTTAATTTCCTGATTTTACTCTTCTAAATTTGTCAACCAACTTTGCAACTTGTTTTCAGAATCTCCCAAAAGACCTGTATCATCGGCAAAGAGCTAATATGACCATTTTCACTTTGTATCAGATCCAAGATTCCAACACTTTTCTTGCAACCCAATTTAAAATAGGTTAAACAGCCATAATGATATCAAGCATTCAAATTTAAGATCCCTTTCCTCCTACATACACTAACCATAGCCTCACTATCTGTATAAAAAGTCATTACTGCTTTTGATATCCTACCACCCATTTCATAGATTCGTAACCTTAGCCACACTGCTGCCCTATCCACATCACATGCCTTACTTTAACCCATAAATGTAACAAAAACTTATTACCCTTGTGGAAGTACTGCTCACTCAAATGTTTCAACAAACACTTGGTCTATACACTCCTTACCCTTTTTCAATCCTCCCCTCTCTTTTACAACTGTACTTCCTCTCTTATCCATAACCCTTTCAATAATAAGTCAACTGTACACATTACCTGGTATTATTAACAAACTTATTTATCTAAAACTCTTGCAGTTTATTTTGTCCCCTTTTCTTTTATACAAGGGAACTATACATGCTCTCTACCAATCCTTACATAGCTTCCCTTCTTTCATGCATATAATGAACACACACCAACCCCTCCAACACCGTATCTCTGCCTGCTTGTTAATAACTCTGGCTTAAACCAATCTGTTCCAACTGCTTTTCCCCTTCATTCTACCCACTGCCTCACACACTTGCTATACATCCCATACGATATTATTCTTCCCTGCCCAGTGCATTAAATTACCACCTCCCCTTCATTAATGTTCAACAATTTGTCAAAATATCCTCTCCATTTTTCAGCACCTTCACCTTCCTATTTAACAACTCCCATCTTTTGTTTTTTAAACTGCCAAGTCCATTTTCTCTCAAAGCTTCCTCATTTTATATATCTCTCTCCAAAACTGTTTCTTACTGTAAGCAAAATTTAGTTCATTCACTTTTACCTATCTTTTACTAATTGATGCCATTCTCCTAACAAACTGCTCTCACTGCACCCAGTATCATATATTATATACTACTTATTTACCATTATTTTCTTAAAATATGTATTACCTAATATATATCAAACCCCTTTCTACACACAATTCAATTGAAGACCCTCCATTATCATTTCCACTAGCACTCAAAACTTACCTACTAAATCTATAACAGTCTCACTCACAATAGCATTTAGGATTCCTCTGATGTGTTCCGACAGTTTTTCTACTCACGTCTAGCACTTGCCTGGTCAACCAAGCTGTTCCTGCTGGTGGCTCTGTGACCCACATATCCATCACAGATTACAATTGTCACATGGCATAAAAATACCTAAATATTCATTTGTTTAGCATCTCTTCAAATACCCTCTTTCTCTCTCGCCCTGATGCATAAACATCTATTATAATTCACTTCTCACATCACACCTTTATTCTAATCCACATAATTTTTAAATTTACATGCTTATACTTTGTCTTGTCTTTCCATAGTTGATCTTTTAATATTACTGTTACTCACTTAGATCTGAGTCTCTCAGATACATTCAGTCTAATGCCAATCATTTCTCCCAAGGAAATTCTTCAGCCTCTTTCAGTTTATTTTCACTTAATGCCTAGACATACAGCCTTTCATAATGGAGTGAATGATGATGAAAGAGTTTCTTTTCTGGGCCACCCTGCCTTGGTGGGAGATGGCCGATGTGTTAATAAAAAAAAATTAAACCTTACCTTCAGAACATTAACAATTAATTCTTTCTTGTCTGTATTACACCCACATACATTCTAACACTCCAATTTAAAAACTTCCTTTTTGTCTTTTAAGTAACTGAATACAGCAGGGATTACTAGACCCTTGCTCCTGTCATTTTAGCCACCTTTTATATGCCTGGTTTATGGGAAGAGGGGACATTCTAGTCCACTGTCTCCACAGGACACTGATGTAGTTACATTACTGATGTACTGGCACTGGAAAAAAGAATTCAGTGCTAAAATTCAGACTGAGCATTTTGATGGCACATTGCCATCAATGCATCAGCACACAATCTAGTGATATCTCTAATTGCCAAGTATGCATGCCGTTTGTATTTTGTGATGATTTGAGTATATCGTTGTGAGGAGGAAGAGGAGGTGGAGCAAGAGCAGCAGCAGCAGGACAACAAGCACAAGTAGGAAGAGCAGGTGGCAGCAGGAGAGGTAAACACACTGACATTGACACGTACATCACCAGATCACCAATACTAGACACCCACCCTATGACATTACGTGCAAGCTCTATATTCTTGTCATTTTTTGCTTCATGGCACTAAAAATCTCTAGCTTCTGTCAACACCATGGGTTAATGTGATGCTCAAGTGGCTTATACATCCTGATTCAAGTGGAATGCAGGACAGTTTGCATCACAGCACTGGTTTTTATTTACCGATAACACATTCTATAGTGAAAATGTTTCTAGTAGTTTTGTGTGTATTCCCCATTCCATGAATGATGGGTCAGGATGATACATTCCATCTTGTACCATCTCAAATGACACATAATGAGAACAAGGTTAAACCAAAATTGAAGTTTAGGCAAAATTACACTACTGTACTGTTAAGTTACACTGATAGCCATTTAAGAACTATATAGACTCAGGAACATTACATGTATACTGTATATGGAGCCAAGAACGTATATAAACTGGAGCAGTATATATATTCTACATATGGAATAAAAAACAGTACATACATACATGGAATGAAGAACAGTATGTACATACTGTATATTGAATCAAGAACAGTGAATATGGCATATGGAAAAAGAACAGTGTATACTATATAAGGAATCAAGAATAGTATATACAGTGGACCCCCGCATAACGATCACCTCCGAATGCGACCAATTATGTAAGTGTATTTATGTAAGTGCGTTTGTACGTGTATGTTTGGGGGTCTGAAATGGACTAATCTACTTCACAATATTCCTTATGGGAACAAATTCAGTCAGTACTGGCACCTGAACATACTTCTGGAGTGAAAAAATATCGTTAACCGGGGGTCCACTGTACTATATATGGAATCAAAAACAGTGTACACTACTCTTTTTCAACTCGATGGTTGTCTCCCACCAAGCAGGGTGACCCAAAGAAGAACACACATTCACTCAATCACCTTTCCAGAAGTGTGCTGACATCACAATCAGATTACCCTCCGAATCCAGCATCCTCTCCTTCAGAGTGCAGGCACTGCCCTTCCCATCTTTCAATTTGACTTTCACATTAATAAAGGATGATAAAATAATTCCAAACAAAACCATGATCATGACTGCTAATACATTATAAATCTGTATATAAGAGATTTCATACAAGCACCCAAATTTATTGATTTATGCAGTATATTTTTATTCCACCTAGGTAGTAGGTTGGTAAACAGCAACCGCCCAGGGAGGTACTACCGTCCTGCCAAGTGAGTGTACAACGAAAACCTGTAATTGTTTTACATGATGGTAGTATTGCTGGTGTCTTTTGTCTGTCTCATAAACATGCAAGATTTCAGGTATGTCTTGCTACTTCTACTTGCACTTAGGTCACACTGTACATACATGTACAAGCATATATATATACACACCCCTCTGGGTATTCTTCTATTTTCTTTCTAGTTCTTGTTCTTGTTTATTTCCTCTTATCTCCATGGGGAAGTGGAACAGAATTCTTCCTCCGTAAGCCATGCATGTTGTAAGAGGCGACTAAAATGCCGGGAGCAAGGGGCTAGTAACCCCTTCTCCTGTATAAATTACTAAATTTAAAAGAGAAACTTTCATTTTTCTTTTTGGGCCACCCTGCCTTGGTGGAACACACCTCCATAATATAGAAATAAACAAGAGGCAAACACCATTGCATACAAAAGCTGTGCATTCTCTACAGAATCTCTGTTTCGAAGAATTGCTCCCCCCCCCCCACAATCCTGGAATGCAGTTATGCCTCTGGCAATTCTGCATGAACTCTGCACTAATCAGTCTGGCTTGTTTTGTTTTAAATTTATAATAGTCTTAGTAGACTACAGTAACCTTGTTAACACTCTATACATCCAAAAGCATTCCACCATTACTTGCCCTTGAGACTTGTCTTACAACTTGATACCTGCGACTAAGGCCAAACATTAATAATGACTCCCTGATCAACAGGCTGTTGCTGTAAGTGGCCTACAAGGCTATAATAGCTATCACAACATGGCCTAGTCAAGCAAGCTTGATTTTGTGGAAATTCGAGAGGCATAAGAATAAATATATGTGGTAAATACATACAGGTAGGCCTCAAGTTCTTATCAGAGTGGACAAGGTTTATTCCATGAAATCACACATGCTGAACGGAAAGTGTATAAAAACCACCATTATTATCTGATCCATTCATGTCCTACTATAATGAACATTGAATAACAATTCAATATTCATTATACAATGATTGTAAATACTTCTTAAGCATTTAAAAAGCAATAATAAAATGTGCTGAAAAATGAGTTACAACCTATCTTGTGCAAGAATCTTGATTCTGAGGACATGTACATAACCTTCACGGCTACGACAACTACTACTACAACTAACCCATCTCTTTGGGAAGGACCTACTTCCACTGGGGAATCCCACCTACCAGTGACTATGCCCTTGTCTGCTGCACCTGACGTTACTATATAAGCGCCAGGCTCCTTGTTTCTGCTTCAGAATCTCCACGACTACGGTGCTCTTCGCACCTACTCCTAGGTTGAGGGACTGATTACCTCATTTTCTGTATATAGTCCTACTGTCTTCAAGTTATGTCCTAGAATTTGTATTGATAAAGCCACTGGATGGCAAAACATCTACAATAAAGATACCAAGATGTTGCACATGTGTCTTAATTTCACAACCTATCTTACATTACAATGTTACCACAACTCAAACTTTTACTTGATTCAGAGTTAGAAAATTAACTACCTGTTCCTTTTAACAAATTTAGTACCAAATAATTTTCTCTGCCCTCTACCCCAAAATATGGATCCACTAACTAGTTTCATACTCATGTTTATATATAGATCAACATCTTATGTTCAGAGTAAGAAGTGCTTAAACACTTCAACATCATTCAGATATTGTGCATGGACAATAGAGAATTAAGCTATACTACACCTCAATTTACCCCCATGTCAGGTCACCGCATGGAGAAGACCCAGGGCCAGGACCAATCCTGGCAAACCTACTTGTACCTGTATTTACCCCAGCATTCTTCCCAAAACAAAAACAGTTTGAATTAATATGCCCCACAATCAGCCTATACATGTCCTGTTAAATAAGCCATCTCCCCAAACCCAAATTGATTTCAGTTTTTGTTTTAACCTATTCAATGTCCAAAGCCCCAAAATTAAAAGTTATCACAGTTTCCACATCAAAAAAAAAAAAATTCTTCTGAAATGGTAGAGAATCTTTCTGAAGGTAATAATACCAAAAGTACAAAATTTGATGGAAAACTTACAGAATTACTCAGGTCCAAAGTTATTAGTCTGGGCACAACTTAAGCATCTGCCATTTCGTTCGCTGAGTCCTATTTTTAAGCCAATCCCACTGATGAATTCGACCAAATTCTTAATTTTGCTAGTATGCCTTCTATTCTATCAACTGAGCATAAGAAATTGTCCATTCAACTCTAAAAACAACCCTATTAATGTTCACAAGTCAGCAGTTTGGCAAATTTTGCACAAAATTAAAAGAATACATTTTAATAAGAGAGTCCAAAATAAATACTAGATATTTCAGGCACTAAAACAACATTTTCTTGTTCATTAATCATGGCCCCAGGCCTCTCCTTCACACATTACATTTGCCTTCCAGTTTTGATTCATCACAAAAAAAATCAAAGACTCGCCCTATTTTTGGAGAAATCAAATAGATCCAGGAATGATTGATCATGGCTTACAGCATCCTAAAAAAAGAATCAGACCTAGTAATATCCCATAAAAACAGACTATGGGGTGTAGGGAGTTGGCTTACCCGTTCTCAGGAAAATCGGAGAATCTAATATTTCTGCTAATTTGAGGCCGATTTCAAGCTAGTACTACTGATCATAGAACCAACCAAAATCATCATAGGAAACACCTCAAAGTTGCTATTTTAAACCAAACACAAGGTCAGAATTTTGCTTTTCCCATCATGCACAGCATGAGGCATAAGTTTTATAAATGTACTGTGTGCATATTCACCACACAGACCCATTCTCACATATCTAGGCCAAAATTTAACTTACAGCTTTCCGAGTTGAGCTCATGATGTAGATCTATGTGATGAGCAGTGAACGGGTTGATATAAAATGATAAGACTTGTACAACATACAGACAGTGGACCCTCGGTTATCGGCCGTTCCGGCTATTGGCCAATTTGGTTATCGGCTGGGTTTTTGGCTCTCGGTTATTGGCCGTTATTTTGCTTATCAGCTGTATGGGACGCGTCAACCAGCTGGCTGCCGTGGCTTGTGTGTCAGTCTAGCTGTGTCTCTGGGCGAGTGAGGAAGCTTGTGCTCATTCATCCAAACATTTCCATTGTTTTTGGTGGAAGTTTTTCATTAAATGCAACTGCGAAATAAGCTACCATGGCCCCAAATAAAGTTCCTAGTAAAGTTCCTTTTGTAAAGAAAGTGAGAAACGCCATGGAATTTAAGAAACAAGTTGTTGAAAAATATGAGAGTGGCCTTTGAGTGCTTGAGCTTGCCAGGATGTAGAGGAAAAACAAATTAACAATCACTTCTATCCTGGCAAAGAAAGAACAAATCAAGCAAGCTGATGTGGCAAAAGGGGCAAATGTGCTAACCAAACAAAGGCCACTAATAATTGAAAATATGGAAAAGTTACTGTTGTTGTGGATCAATGAAAAACAATTAGCGGGAGACAGTGTTGTGGAATCCATTATTTGTGAGAAGGCAAGGCAGTTGCATGCGGATCTTATAAAAAATGCCTGGAACAAGTGCAGATTTAGTGAATTTAGGGCCAGCAAAGGCTCGTTTGAGAGATTTAAGAAGCATAGTGGCATACACAGTGTGGTAAGGCATAGCGAGGCTGCAAGTTCTGACAAATGTGCGGCTGAAAAATTCGTACAGGAATTCCAGGGGTACATAAAGGCTGAAGAATTCAAACCCCAACAAGTGTTCAATTGTGACAAAACAGGCCTATTTTGGAAGAAAATGCCAAAGAGGACCTACATTACTCAGGAGGAAAAGGCACTGCCAGGACACAAGCATATGAAAGACAGGCATACTCTTTTGTTCTGTGCTAATGCTGGTGGGGATTTAAGAGTGAAGCCTTTACTGGTGTATCACTCTGAAAATCTCAGTGTTCAAGAAAACAATGTCATCAAGAATAGATCGTGTGTGATGTGGAAAGCTAACAATAAGGCATGGGTCACAAGGCACATTTTCAAAGAGTGGGTCAATGAGGAGTTTGGCCCCAGTATGAAAAAATACCTCCTGGAAAATAAATTGTCACTCATGTGCCTCCTAGTACTGGACAGTGCTCCTGCTCATCCTCCAGACTTGGAAGACCAGTTGTTTAGGGACTTCAGGTTTATAACAGTGAAGTTCTTGCCTCCTAACACCACTCCTCTCCTCCAGCCCATGGACCAGCAGGTCATTTCTAACTTCAAAAAACTCTATACCAAAGCAGTGTTTCAAAGGTGCTTTGAAGTAACCTCGGACACAAATTTGACCCTAAGAGAGTTCTGGAGGAATCATTTCAATATCCTCCACTGCGTAAGCCTTTTAGGTAAGACTTGGCAGGGAGTGACTTCCAGGACTTCGAACTCTGCTTGGAGAAAACTATGGTCAGGTTGTGTCCAAGAGAGGGATTCTGAAGGGTTTGAGGCTGACCCTGAGGACCCTCTGCCTGTTGTGGATTCTACTGTGGCATTGGGGAAGTCCATGGGGTTGGTGAGGATGTGGAAGAGTTGGTGGATGACCACAGGGAAGAGTTAACCTCTGAAGAGCTGCAAGAGCTTCAACTCGAAGAGCAACAGACAGCAGCTGAGGAACTTGCTTCAGAGGAGGAGGAAGAGGGAGTGAAGGAGGTGCCTTCTTCGGAGATTAAAGAGATTTGTGCAATGTGGACTAGGGTGCAAGCTTTTGTAGAGAAATACCACCCTGACCAAGCTGAAACAAGCCATATCTTCAACATGTTCAGAGACAAAACTTTGCCCCACTTCAAGGAAATCTTAGAGATGCCAGAAACAGAGCACTCTTGACAGTTATTTTGTGCAACAGGTTTGCAGTGACTCTCAAGCTGGTCCTAGTGGCATTAAAAGACAAAGAAGGGAAGTAACCCCAGAGAGGGACTTGTTACCTGAAGTCATTATGGAAGGGGATTCCCCTTCCAAACAATAATCCCAACTCCCTCTCTCCTCCTCCCTATCTTCCATAAGTCAAGAGGAGTCATCAATAAAGGTATGTAATACTGATTTAATTGTTCATGTATTTACTTTAATTCACTAATAAAACATTATTTTTTGTGAATATTTTTGGGTGTCTGGAACGGATTAATTATATTTACATTAATTCTTATGGGAAATATTATTTCGGTTTTTGGCCATTTCAGTTTTAGGCCAAGCTTCTGGAACAGATTACAGCCGATAACCGAGGGTCCACTGTACTGTACATCATGCTAGGTTGCCCAGAACATACGTGTATAGTATACGTCTTGCAAGGTTGAAAGATTACATATGAGAAAATATGTCCAAACTTTGCAATGTTTATGCATGACAGGTCACAAATGATATTAAAAATTAAATCCTAAGTCATTCTGGAAAAATTTCACTTTCAGCAATGACCAAACATCTGCACAACCTTGTTAAATACATGATCCATACTTTTATGGTAATGTGAAATTCCCAACATCTTCACTGTAGTTTCCTGCTTTTTCTTCCTAATGCAGAACAAAATCTCTCCGAATCTTTATACATACTGTACTGTGTTCATTTTACAAATAATTTCCTTAAGAAAACTGCTTCCTTCTCAATTCACCTGAACTAAATGCTCCAGTGGTCTTAGATGTGTAGTATAATGAGGCTGTTCAACTAATAACTGAAAGAACTCTGTTCAATTCTTAGTCAGGGCAAGGGGTATGGGCAAGTCTCTTAACACCTGCTGCCCCTGTCTGCCTAACAGTCAATACATGTGTGTACCTGGGGGTTGATCAGCTACTGACAGTTGCATTCTTGGGGTGAAAATGTATACACATTAGTGGTAATGATGATGGCTACCAAGTTTAATAGTGATCCATCTAAAAGTGGATTTTTTTTTTTTTTTGCTTAAACACAAATACACATACACAAGAATTCGCCCACACACTTGCACTCTTGCTCTCTCTCTCTCTCTCTCTCTCTTGAATTGAAGCTAAGGACTATCGTAAATGCAAAATCTCAATGTACTGTTTGCAAAGACATAAAATAAATAAATAAATAAATAAATAAAGAAGCTTCAAGGTCTCACTGTTGAAATGTAATGTAAGTAGTTACCGAATATCCCAAACAATTTTAAACCACTACATTTCCTCTTTAAGGCCTTTCAATAATGGTCCCATATGATTTATTTTGAGGAATTAACTTCTATTTTCTAGGGAGGAAGACATTTTGCAAATCATATGAAGATACTGGACTTTGTATATCTTAGTCATTAACTCTTTCACTGTCACTCCCTTAGATCTACGCGAATAGGGCCAGTGACACTTATGTAGATCTATGAATAAATCATGGCATTGTCAAATATGCTGTGATTGGCAAATTTTGGCCTAGATATGAGAGAATGGGTCTGTGCAGTGGGTGTGCAATATAAAAAAAGAATGCCTCACACAGTGCATGATGGGAACAGCTAATCTCTGACCTTGTGGTTAGGTTAAAAACAGAGACTTCAGGGCATTATCTAGGATAGTTTACATAGTTTCATTGGCTGTTTCTTGGTGCCACTTTATAGGTCAAAAGACATACTAGTGAAACTGAGAAGATTTTGGTCAGTTTCAGACTGGTAGTAACTGAAATATGCCTCAAGGTAGCACTTTTCCTGAGCTAGAGTAGGGGGTGTCCCCCCAGGTCTGTTTTATGGGTTTTTACTAGGTCTACTTATATTATAGGGATGGCCAAGCATTCCTGTTATGGTTTATTAGCAGAGAAACAGAATTATGGATCTACAATGGAAGTCATGTGTTATATAGTAGAGGCCTGGGAACATGACTGGTGAACAGAAAGAAGACTGCTTTAGTGGCAGGAATCCATAGTGTTTGCTTTGGACTCTCTCTTTTTCAATTAGAATTTGTTGAAAATGGTGTAAAACCGGCCAAATTACTAACTTCTACATGCTTTACAAGCTAGTTTTGATGACTGAATCCGTAGCTTCTTTAAGTCAATGGATGGTACAAAAGAAACTGGGTAGGTCTGAGAAATGGCAATGGCCTAAAAAAAAAGGACCTTACCTCCAACTTTGTGCCTGCATAATTCCGTAAGTTTAATATCAAATGTTGCATTTTGGTGTCATTACCTTTAGAAAAAAAATTTCTACAGTTTTAAGATTTTTTTTTTATAAAAAATGCCAATACAGAGGAGGCTTTCAACTGGAGAACTGTGACAGTGAAAGGGTTAACACACCATCCATTAGCCATAATTTAAGATATCCTACAAACTCAATTTAATGAATTGCCTTGTAGTCATAACAAGGTACTGCTAACCAGGAAGCCACTCACCTTGCAACCCACAATCTGTTAAGTGACTAATTGAGAGAGGGCACATAGGCCCTTCTCTTTGTCCAGGGAAGGGCTCTTACCATCGAGGACCAGTTCCTTAACAGAGGCAAGAAAGAAAGGAAAGAACAGGGAAGCTAAATGATGGAATGATGAAGTATAAAGAATGGAAGAAAGTGAATACAAATAATTTCTTCCAAGTCAACAAGAGAACTATACTTAGGTCTGTAAAAAAAAAAAAATACTGTGCAAGTAAAAACAATACCAGCACAACAAAAAAATTATAAAAATACACAAATCAAATCTTGTTGAGTGTAAATGTTAAATGAAGAGACTAAAGATATACTGTTTATAAATTTGCTAATAAGTTGTATTTTTATAAGAGAAAAAGTAGTACAATTCTGAAGTGAAGTTATAGAGACAAAACAAATGCTATTTACACTTGGAAAATGAAGCTACAAGCAGAATAACATGACAGGAGTGCAAAGTGTGTAGATGAGTTTCATAAATGTTTAATTCCAACATACAGTGGATGATGGCCAACCTATAGCAAATAAAGAGAAGGGACAACAGTTTATTTTCTCTCACTAAAATAGCTTTCTCAGGAATAAAGTACTGGCACACACCAAGGCATAGTAAACAGTGCCAGCCAGTGGTGTATGTACTGGTGAGATATATTAGGCTAAACATATTTTTCATTAATTAACAAGCATGGACATTTGATTTTATATGAAAAGCCAGTTTAGCTCTCACTGATACATCCCACTGGTATACCACTATTGGAAGTATAATTAGTAATCTTCACTGTTTTCATACTTTGTTTATTCATGAGGAAGCCACCTTAGTGATATGCTGAAAGAACAGTGGTCCCAGCTGTGCATTTCATGTGGCACTCAAATAATATGGATATGCTGATACAAAATTTAGAAAACTATACCTTCATCGCATAACTGTTATAGGTTAGTGTAAATATTTAGCCATATTTAAACTCTTTATCAGCATATATCATTATGGGTATGTAAGTAAACAGACTGTTTTTGCAAAAACAGTGATAACGTGTGAGTGTGATGAAAGTGTTGAATGATGATGAAAGTATTTTCTTTTTGGGGATTTTCTTTCTTTTTTGGGTCACCCTGCCTTTGTGGGAGACGGCCGACTTGTTGAAAAAAAAAAAAAGTAAACAGACACAAAACCAAGGTAATGCATAGTGAGACTACCTATCAAATACTCCATAATGAATTGACAGCATCATTGCATTAATAGAAAAATCCATACAAATAAATGCTAGGAGAGACGACTTCTTATAAATTCTTAGAACGTGGACTTCATGGATTTAAGAACAAATATTAAACTGCTGGATGTAATCGTTGCTGCAGTTGCAAGTAATAAGGTGACTGATGCTTTATATAATAGTTAGATTGGAAAAAATCTAACACTAAAATTGGAGTAATCTACCAAAGGCTTGGTTGCTATATAGCTAGAAAGAATAAATGTTAACATAATGAGAATAGAGCAAACTGCTGAACTGGGGTTAAATATAAATATATTTGAACACTTGATGTAAACAAGCCCTGGCCTGGAGTTTTGGGACTCACTCATCATGGGTTCAAACCCCCACATGTTTCCTGGTTTGAGCTATGCTAGTATAAGCAGTTAACTAGATTAAAATTATGTTCCAGATACTATAGTAAGAAAAGAAAATAGCACCTATACAACTAAATTTAAAATGCTTTATGGGAGCTGGTAAAAAAAAATATGGCACATTTCCAAGTACTGTACCTGCACATCAGTATTTTCCCCGGTATACAATAAAGTGGACCCCCGAGTTTCGCGATTAATCCGTTCCAGAGTCTGCTGAATGGCAAAATTCACGACTGGAGAAACCATTTTCCCCACAAGAAATAATGGAAATCCAATTAATCCATTTCAGACACCCAAAAGTATTAACAAAAAATATTTTTTTTAAAGATTAAATATAGATTTACATACAGAAAGCGATGACAAACGAATATAAAGCACTAATAAAATGAATAAATGAATATTTAACATCACACTTACCTTTATTGAAGACTCTTGTTGGTGTATGGCAGACAGGTAGGAGGGGAGAGATAGGTAAAAGGGAAGCGAGTTTATTTTGCTTCAATATGACTCTTAATATCTCTACGGCTTATTTATCCATCACAATTCATCTAATATGACATAATAAACAATATTAATAACATGGAAACATGATATATACTCTGGAATGAATAAAATATGTCATAACATATGTGAGGAGTAAGTGTTGTTGTTGTTGGGTTTATAAGGGCCACTGAGAGAAGCTGTACATATTAGTGGTAGTGGAGGATGAAGCAGAAGCCACCAACACTATGTATTCACAATGAAGCAATGTATGTAATTTATAAATAAGAAATATTTACACTTACCTTGGAGGAGATATTAGTTTAATTAGTTTGATGGAGGAGATGCTGGCAGAGGTTTAGGGTGGTGAAAGATAGCAGGGCGGCATATGTTCAATGGCCCTATGCACCTCCAACAACACTGGAGAGTTACTTTCGTGTCGTTTTTCTATCGCTTAATCGCTTAACTTACTTGCTACACTGTTAATGCTACACTTTATTGCTGGCTGGCGCAACAGCCTTTATCGATACCTGCTATTTTAGTATCGTACATATCACAGAATTACTGAAGATGGCACATTCTCCCCTCTCTCTTCCTCCTCTACTTTGGTACTTTGCTATGAGTTTTTTCTTGAATTCTATCGTGTTTCTTTCTTCTTTACCAAAAGCCTGGCTTATTTAGCAGCTGCAAGCACAAAAAACAATGGATTACATGTATGTATTATTTAACCCGTGGGGTGATAGTCACTCGCTGATAAACAATGGCACACTGAGTGTGAATGGTGCGGGAGACTGATTTGTGTGAGCGCTGATGCTGGGATGCTGCTCCGACGCGTACCAGACAGTTGCCTAATCATGAGGCTATATTTTGCCAAAAAAAGTTGCCGAAAGTCGGACTTCACGAAAGTCGTGGCTGCCGAAAGGCGGGGGTCCACTATATTGTAATTATTTTGCTAATTCTAGAAAAGTGACATGCTGTGTAGTTTTCAAATCTTATTCCATCTTACATTTATGATATCCAATTCTTAAAAACATCCATGAAAAATCTTTCAGATAATATGAGCTATTATTCATTTTCTTTTTTATCTTCCATCACTGCATTATGAGAAGACAGTCAAGACATTATACTGTGATTGGTTTTAAAGGCTCTTCTACCCCTGCAGCCAGGCCTGAGGACAGTCATAGCTCATCACTTTTGAACTTAAATTTTATTAACTACAAGTAATAAACAATCATGAAAATTTTAGAGACCACAGAAAAAATTGCAGGCAAAAAGTAATGTTAAAAATTTCAATGAAATATTCATAGTTTGCCAACAACAATCATGTAAGCAATTGTTTTAACATACTAGATGTCTCTCACCTAGGTAGGATGACCCGAAAAAGAAGAAAACACTTCGGTTATACAGATAGTGAACCCTCAATTCAACAGACTACTAGGAGGAAGAGAATGTCCACTGTATCTAAAGCTCACTGAGTGAAAATTCCGAAATTTATTTACTATGACTGTAACGAACAGTAAAATTCCTGATGCAACAGACTTGGTCCACTGAACCAGGAGTCCATTGGACAAACTAATGCTAATGGACAATTCTTTAAACAACAGACAATGACCATTGGATCAAGACAAAAATGATACAATAAAAGTAAACTATAATACAGAACAGCAGTTGAAAATACTGTACTGAACATGTACAATACAGTAGAGAGCAGTAATTTTGTGATACACAAGAATATATTGGTGAACATTTTGGCTAGCATCTACACTAGACATAAGAGAACATGCTGTAAGTTGGGCCTTACTTCTACAGATATAACATACAATTTGCCATGCTGCACCATACTCCCCCCACCCCCACACCCCATCCATTACACACAGACAGAGACATGTCTGACTCCATCTTTCTTATTAGTTTAAGATAATGATTAACATTCATTCACGCACATCCTCTTAGCACCATCACTTGCTTTAGAAACTATTATTAATAACACTAAGCATATTGTTAAATGACAAAAAAAAAAAAAAAAAAAAAAAAAAAAAAAAAAAAAAAAAAAAAAAAAAAAAAAAAAAAAATGCTGTAACACCAGGGAAAATTGGAGATCGAATTATGACAGTACAGTGCATGACAACAAAAACAAACTGAAGCAGCATGGCCTCTAGCCTAGGAACAACAAAAATAAATAGATCCTGGATAGGGCCATTATGAGCCATACCAGACAAATACAGCTTACCTGATCCACTGAATGGGGAGCCTACCAGGCACACTAATGTTAAAAACAAAAGCCTGATGATGCAAATCTAGTACATTAAATCAAGTCTGTTTCCAGCCAAATATTTTGACTGTTGGATCTAAAATCTGTTCAATAGGGGTCCATTAAAAATCAAACAATTACTCTTAAGTTGATAGTCTGGAACCCTGAATCTATTTTCCAATAGACAACCATGTTATAATTGAGATGTGTTCCCAAATTATATTCTTTATTTAATTTTATTTAATTTGGTAGGTAGTAGGTTGGTAGACAGCAACAACCCAGGGAGGTACTACTGTCCTGCCAAGTGAGTGTTAAAAGCCTGTAATTGTTTTACATGATGGTAGGATTGCTGGTGTCTTTTGTCTGTCTCATAAATATTCAAGATTACAGATATGTCTTGCTACTTGCTACTTACACTTAGTTCACACTAAACATACATGTACACATTTATTTATACACACTCATCTGAGTTTTCTTTGATTTTATCTTAATAGTTCTTGGTCTTATTATTTTTCCTTTTACATCCATGGGGAAGTGGAATAAGAATCTTTCCTCCATAAGCCATGCGTTTTGTAAAAGTCAACTAAAATGCTGGGAACAATGGGCTAGTAACCCCTTTTCCTGTAAAGATTACTAAAAAGAATAAGAAGAAAATTGTCAAAGTGGGAAGTCTGAATGTGCATGGATGTTGTGCTAATGATAAGAAAGAGATGATTGTGGATGTTATGAATGAGAAGAAGCTGGATGTCCTGGCTTTAAGTGAAACAAAGCTGAAGGGGGTGGGAGAGTTTCAGTGGAGAGGAATAAATGGGATTAGGTCAGGGGTTTCAAATAGAGTTAGAGCTAAAGAAGGAGTAGCAATAATGTTGAAGGATAAGCTATGGCAGGAAAAGAGGGACTATAAATGTATAAATTCAAGGATTATGTGGAGTAAAATAAAGGTTGGATGTGAAAAGTGGGTTATAGTAAGCGTATATGCACCTGGAGAAGAGAGAAGTGTGGAGGAGAGAGACAGATTTTGGGAAATGTTGAGTGAATGCGTGGGGAGTTTTGAACCAAGTGTGAGAGTACTTGTGGTTGGGGATTTCAATGCTAAATTTTGTATGAAAGAGGGGAAGGTACCTAGGGATTGGCAGAGAGCATGTATAGTCCCTTTATATAAAGGGAAGGGGGACAAAAGAGATTGTAAAAATTATAGAGGAATAAGTTTACTGAGTTTACCAGGAAAAGTGTACGGTAGGGTTATAATTGAAAGAATTAGAGGTAAGACAGAATGTAGGACTGCGGATGAGCAAGGTTTCAGAGTGGGTAGGGGATGTGTAGATCAAGTATTTATATTGAAGCATATATGTGAATAGTATTTAGATAAAGGTAGGGAAGTTTTTATTGCATTTACGGATTTAGAAAAGGCATATGATAGAGTGAAGAGTGGAGCAATGTGGCAGATGTTGCAAGTATATGGAATAGGTGGTAAGTTACTAAACGCTGTAGAGAGTTTTCATGAGGATAGTGAGGCTCAGGTTAGGGTGTGTAGAAGAGAGGGAGACTACTTCCCGGTAAAAGTAGGTCTTAGACAGGGATGTGTAATGTCACCATGGTTGTTTAATATATTTATAGATGGGGTTGTAAAAGAAGTAAATGCTAGGGTGTTCGGGAGATGGGTGGGATTAAATTATGGGGAATCAAATACAAAATGGGAATTGACACAGTTACTTTTTGCTGATGATACTGTGCTTATGGGAGATTCTAAAGAAAAATTGCAAAGGTTAGTGGATGAGTTTGAGAATGTGTGTAAAGGTAGAAAGTTGAAAGTGAACATAGAAAAGAGTAAGGTGATGAGGGTATCAAATGATTTAGATAAAGAAAAATTGGATATCAAATTGGGGAGGAGGAGTATGGAAGAAGTGAATGTTTTCAGATACTTGGGAGTTGATGTGTCGGCGGATGGATTTATGAAGGATGAGGTTAATCATAGAATTGATGAGGGAAAAAAGGCGAGTAATGCGTTGAGGTATATGTGGAGTCAAAAAACGTTATCTATGGAGGCAAAGAAGGGAATGTATGAAAGTATAGTAGTACCAACACTCTTATATGGGTGTAAAGCTTGGGTTGTGAATGCAGCAGCGATGAGGCGGTTGGAGGCAGTGGAGATGCAAAAACAGTGATTATGTGTGAGTGAGGTGAAAGTGTTGAATGATGATGAAAGTATTTTCTTTTTGGGGATTTTCATTCATTTTTAAGTCACCCTGCCTCGGTGGGAGACGGTCGACTTGTTGAAAAAAAAAAAAAAATTATTTTAATTTTTTTTTATTAACACACTGGCTGATTCCCACCAAGGCAGGGTGGTCCGAAAAAGAAAAACTTTCACCATCATTCACTCAATCACTGTCTTGCCAGAAGGGTGCTTTACACTACAGTTTTTAAACTGCAACATTAACACCCCTCCTTCAGAGTGCAGGCACTGTACTTCCCATCTCCAGGACTCAAGTCCGGCCTGCCGGTTTCCCTGAATCCCTTCATAAATGTTACTTTCCTCACACTCCAACAACACGTCAATTATTAAAAACCATTTGTCTCCATTCACTCCTATCAAACACACTCACGCATGCCTGCTGGAAGTCCAAGCCCCTCGCACACAAAACCTCCTTTACCCCCTCCCTCCAACCTTTCCTAGGCCGACCCCTACCCTGCCTTCCTTCCACCACAGACTGATACACTCTTGAAGTCATTCCGTTTCGCTCCATTCTCTCTACATGTCCGAACCACCTCAACAACCCTTTCTCAGCCCTCTGGACGACAGTTTTGGTAATCCCGCACCTCCTCCTAACTTCCAAACTATGAATTCTCTGCATTACATTCACACCACACATTGCCCTCAGACATGACATCTCCACTGCCTCCAGCCTTCTCCTCGCTGCAACATTCATCACCCATGCTTCACACCCATATAAGAGAATTGGTAAAACTATACTCTCATACATTCCCCTCTTTGCCTCCAAGGACAAAGTTTTTTGTCTCCACAGACTCCTAAGTGCACCGCTCACCCTTTTCCCCTCATCAATTCTATGATTCACTTCACCTTTCATAGACCCATCCGCTGACACGTCCACTCCCAAATATATGAATACAGGTCTCCCTCAACATTCACGTTTTCAACTTTCACGGGCTTCACACATTCGCGAATTCCCAACCGCCAAATTCCCAGCCGCCAAATCATATTTAAGTTTCCCGCCACCTGCGAGTCCCTACTACCCTCCCTCCGACCCTAGCAACTGGCAGCCAGCCCTCCCACCACTCAGTGTGGTGAGTGTTTTGTTTGTTCATTATTTGCTATTAAACTACAGTATAAATAATGTAAACCCATCCATGACTGCATATTGGAATGGCTATTCGGACAGGTATTAGACGGTGACATCATGTGTTTACTCTTGAACACTGCAAAGAATTAAACATTTCTGCTACAGCTAATAATAACAATAGTAATAGTAATAGTAATAATAATAATAATAATAATAATAATAATAATAATAATAATAATAAATATGATATAATTGAAGAAGGAAATTGTACAAAAATACGAGGGAGTGGTTGACACATTGTCAGTGTGACTTTGTTTATGCTGGAGTGAACATTAGTCTCCCTGCTCTTCCAAACATTTCACAATAATTCACTGTGTTTGGTGCTTGTAGATTGAGTGTGACTGGAGTGGTAGAGGCAGTGATTGAGGCAATGGTATTTAATAACATACATGTTAATAATAATACATGTTATTAATAATATGTACTATTATTATTTATAACATATATGTTATTAAATACATACATGTTAATAATAATACATGTTATTAATAATAACATGTACTATTATTATTTATAACATATATGTTATTAAATACCACTGCCTCAACTGCTGAATTATTGTGAAATGTTTGGTAGAGCAGGGAGACTAATGTTCACTCCAGCATAAACAAAGCCACACTGACGATGTGTCAACCACTTCCTCGTATTTTTGTACAATTTCCTTCTTCAATTATATCGTATTTATTATTATTATTATTATTATTACTATTGTTATTATTAGCAATAGCAGAAATGTTAGATTCTTTGCTGTGTTCAAGAGTAAACACACGATGTCACCGTCTAATACCTTTCCTAATAGCCATTCCAATACGCAGTCATGAATGGGTTTACATTATTTATTCTGTAGTTTAATAGCAAATAATGAACAAACAAAACACTCACCACACTGAGTGGTGGGAGGGCTGGCTGCCAGTTGCGGGGGTCAGAGGGAGGGTAGTAGGGACTCGAAGTGGTGGAGGCAGTGGTGGAGTCTGTGGTATTTAATAACATACATGTTATTAACATACAAGTTATTAAATAACAAACGTTATTAAAGCATAACATGTATATATTTAGTACAATTTACGACATTTTCATGTATTTTATGATTATTCATGGTTCAACAAGTTAAGGAAGCAGTATTGTAATATATTTCCCTACAATATATTGGGGCACCAAACATTCACGGTTTTTCAACATTCGCGAGGCTCTTGATCCCCTAACCCTCGCGAATGTTGAGGGAGACCTGTACATTCACCTCCTCCATACTCTCTCCCTCCAATCTGATATCCAATCTTTCATCACCTAATCTTTTTGTTATCCTCATAACCTTACTCTTTCCTGTATTCACTTTTAATTTTCTTCTTTTGCATACCCTACCAAATTCATCCACCATCCTCTGCAACTTCTCTTCAGAATCTCCCAAGAGCACAGTGTCATCAGTAAAGAGCAACTGTGACAACTCCCACTTTATGTGTGATTCTTTATCTTTTAACTCCACGCCTCTTGCCAAGACCCTCGCATTTACTTAATAATGAAATTAAAAAACAAAATAATATATAGTACAGTACTCAGAAGACTGTATGTAAACCAGCCCCCACACCACCCCCAGATTACAACACCTCCCCAAAATGTTCAGTATTATGTTCCTATACCACACTCACATTGTATCACACCTCTTACACCCCATACCATTCACTCTTATGGTGAGAGTATAGAGTGCCTGAACATGAAAATATTGAGGTGAAGATTAGTGTGTGTCTGGGTTGAGAGGCTAGTGTAGGCAGAGCTGCCACCTCATCTCACCCACGCCATGAGTTCAGCTCACTCAGATAAGCTTTGAGGGGTAAATTTGGGCCTAGATATGAGAGAATGGGTCTTTGCAGTAAGTGTGCACCATATAAAAAATCCTGCAGCATACAGGATCGTGTTTTTTAATTAAAACAGCGACTTTGGAGTGTGTTTTAGTATGTTTTTTATGGTTGCATTCTCAGTGCCTTGGTCTTGTTTGACAGTGGAAAATATATTATAGAAATAGACAAGATTTTGATTGGTTTTAGGACTGAAGGTAGCTATAACTTGACCTCAAAGTAGTGGAAGTGTACACAGAGTACACAGATAGTGTCACTTGTCCAATAAACGTGCATCTGGCCAGTTTAATAAGCATTTAAAAATGCACTGACATTATTTATACAATTATTACAATAATGCAGTAGTGTGCAAAACAGTAAATATTCTTTTTTTTTGTGTGAATAAAATTCCAAACAGAAAGCAAGCATAATATAAAAGAGGCCTGAGGGCATGACCAATGAGCAGAGGAAATATTTTAGTGCCAGGAATGACTGCATTGTTTATTCTGGACCCTATTTTTGAATTGGAATTTCTTGAATATTGTGTGAAACTGGCTAAATTATAAATTTCTGATCATTTTATTGGGTAGCTGAAATAGTTGAATGGGTAGTTTCTTGTACACATTCGACTGAATGGAAGGCACAATAGTGAAATTGCTAAGAATTTAGTCAACTGGAACAATGGAGTTGACCTAAAATTGGACTCAAAGTAGATGAAATCATCAATGTGTAAATATCACTGACAGAAAAATTCATGAAAGAGTAATTTTGTTTTCTGTCAAATTTTGTACTTTTTGTTTTATCTTCAGAAAAAGATTCTCTACCATTTCATAAGAAAAAAATACAGCATCTCCTCACTTAGCGACGTACTCATTTACCGACGACTCGGACTTACAACGGGCTCTCTGACTGGTATACAGTCAGTATAAACATTTAAAAATATACTAAAAATGTTATAAATGGCGCAAAAGTGACATTAAAACAATATCAAAGACGGCTGACACAAACCCACTACCATTATAGTATGCTCCTTGCTTAGTGATGAATTTGTTTGCCGACATGATCTTTGGAACGGAACTCTGTCGTTAAGTGAGGAGAGGCTGTAATTTTTTTTCTGAAAATTTTTCGACCGAGAGCAAGCTTGAGAGCAGGGGTCCTGAACAAAATAAAATATTTACTTTTAGAAATCTTCAACTATATATGAAATATGGTACAAATACAAAAACAACAAATACAATATAAATACAAATCTTCAATTACAAATCAAATATGAGACTTCAAATAAATTCTAAATATGAACATACGGTATTGTACTACAATTTTCATGTAATATACTACATATTAAATTATAGAATATTCTTGGTAACCACTAGTGCAATTTCCAGTACAGTACAGTAATAGGAAAAAATAAAGCAGTTCACTGACTGCCACTTAAATAAATGAATATTATGACCCTAACTGTAAACCTCTGTTAATATGACTGTAGAACATTTTTTCAGATTTTTAATATACAACCTTAATTAAGGCAGTCTGGTACTAACCCAGATACAGTCAGCACTGTTAAAAGATTATATGTCAACTCCTGTTTGTTTGAACACCTGGGAAACTTATGAAGGTTTAACATTACCAATATAATTTAAGTCCACAAAGATGGATAACTTAAGTAATATTTAAAAATGTGTGGTAATAAAGATAATAGTACATCACTATTTTTGTAATAATGGGAGCATCAAAACTTATGAGAAACTCATTCTCTTAAATTATATTAATGTACAGAAAATATTTCCACACTGTTCAATGTATGTACTTAACTGTCCCATTATATTGCCCCAATTCCTGCTGATTGCACTTTACAAACATTACCTCTTGAAATTGGGAATCAGACTACATCTGTCAGAACAGGGAATAGTCAGGCACTTGTCAATCTAGGATTCTGAAGGAGCTAATTCCTTTGTTGACTGGGTGACAGTGATGGGCTCCTTTCCATGAACTTCAATAACTTGGATCATTTAGCTGGTGGCTGTGGCAGATGAAATGGTGGCCACAGGCTTAGTAAAGTTGTTTGGAAGTTTGGTAGCAACTTCATTTATCAAAATTTGTCTCATATTCACTGCCTCTTCACAGGTAGCCCACATGAGCTTGGAATGAGAAACTAGAGACAGACTACCCCTGTTGAAATGTATCATGCTCCATTCAATACTGTACAAAACTAGAACTTATGGTATCTTATGATCCATGAAAGGATACTGGTACCAAGGGCAGCACTCTTTAATTTTACGTTAAGTCTGGCTGAATAATGAGAGGGTCATAATACACCTATAATCAGCAGTAGGCACAGCTAACTGAAAAGTTAGCTTCACTAACTGCTAATCCACCAATTAAAAAATTAGTTCCATCAACGTTAAACTGCTAAACGGCCGAAAAAACTGGCAGAAGCTAATGCTAATCACTAACCATTAACTTTTTCACATGAATTCAGATTCGGTTTAGTGTTTTTGTCTTTTACTTTTACTTTTAAGACTTTTAGAACAGACCTGGAGAGCTTCCTAATAAGATATAGAATGCCAAGTTCACATGCTGATCAAGTGCCGCTAGTGCGAAAATAGCGAGTTTAATTTTGTGGTGTAACACAAGCGACCAACAAGGATACACTTGCCCCATAGCACCCAAACAGACTGAGTTAGCTTATTTGGCTGTTTTCTTCATTAGTTCCAGCTACTCATTGTATTCGTTCATTTTATTCTATTTCTGTTCATGTTTGCATATAACTTAATTTAGATTTTGAACCCAATAAATTACAAACAAGTAGATGAAAATCGTGGTTAAAGTTGAAACCTTGAGGCCAATTTAACGCTGCACCAGTGATACAGCCATACAGGTGAACAAAAATAGTTAAATGAACAAATGAAATCAAGCATCAGTTTAAATCCAACATACACTTTATTTACTGTACAAAATGCATAGCATGGGTATCATGCCTAGATCAGATGATGGCTGGACTGATTACTACTCTGGCTGGGCCTTCTCCATTGCTTTGATGTGATGCTGGTTGCCATTCATGAGCATCAACCTCTCAAAGTTTCCAGCTGACAGGGTGCTCTCTTGGCCCTCAAGATATCTTTGCCTACAGAGAATAGGCACTCAACTGCAGCACTGGATGGAATGATGATGTTGTACTTAATGAATAAGTCGATCAAGAAGGCAACTTCACTCACGACCTTCTTTGAGCCAGTCTCCAGCCAGATCTTCACCATGCTCTGTGCCTTTGACTTCAGTGACCTGTGGCTTCTGCTGTCCTGGAGCTGAGTGATGCTGCTGAAGAAGTCATCTTCTTCATTCTCATTAGTGGTGCTGCTGCTCTCCTCACTGGTCTCCATCATGGCTGCTTCCACGACAGTCTCCATGGTGTTCCTCATTTTGCTGACTTAGCTGTTGTCATACTGCTCCAGCCACAGCAGGCAAAACTTGGGGTGGAAGGTAGTGGCCAGCTGGCACTCCTGGTCTTCTTGGAGGAGCCCAACCCTTTTTGCGAAACTTCTTCCCTGTTCATTCTGATAAGTGACAATGCACCCCGGTGATCGTTGACACTGTAAGACTATAACAATGCTGCTCAGATGCTGCTGTTGCTGCATTGACAAGTCACGTTTACATATAGTCAGCCAATAGTGTGCCTGACTGACTGTTGGAGAAACGCCCACAACAGACAGGAACAAACACGTGCACTGCTGAAAAATCATTTCTTTCCGACTACCAACAATGCATGAATTTTTTTTTAGTGGACTCAAAGTTAGCAGACGCTAATTGGCCCACTGAGGGTTTCCGAAGTTAGCAGAAATGCTAATCCACTAAGCAAAAAGTTAGTTCTGCTAATTAGCGATTAGCGGAACCGTGCCCACCACTGCCTATAATAATAAAACCTAAGGAACATTTCAAGTGGTTAACTCAATTTCATATAAGCCTAAATAAAATAAATATCAAATTCCTATACGTATTAAAAGTAGTGTCATCAGCTTATTAAAACCATTTCATTATGTATCATTTATTCAGCAAACACTTCTCAAATACAGCTGCAATGTAGAACAACACGTGGATACCTTATTACAGTATCAAGAAAAGTTTAATTTAGGGAAGCTAACATTAACATGTGTCCACATATTGGCTGTGATTTTTACTTACACAGTAACACTCCTGTGATAGTAGAGACATTCTACTGTGTACTGATTAGGATAATCCCCAGACTGTTTGGGTCAAAAAACAATAAAAAGGGCTAGACAGTCTGCCACTGTCGGACAGTGATAGACTCTGATTTAGATCACTGGCCTACATACGTAAAGCAGATAATCAGGTTTATAACAGATTCAATACAAGTTTCCCCACCAGTCAGACTGTCAATATTGAAAGATTGCCCCTACAAAAAAAAAAAAAAAACTCCCCATCATCATTCACTTAATCACTGTCTTTCAAGAAGCGTGATGACATAACAGTTCAGATTGACATAACAGCTCAGATGACCCTCTGAACTGTAATATCCACACCTCTCCTTCAGTATGAAGGCACTACACTTCCCAGCTCTGGCTAATCAGGTTACCTGAATCCCTCCACAAATGTTGCCCTTCCTCACATGCCAACAACACATTTTTTTTTTTTTCAACAAGTTGGCCGTCTCCCACCGAGGCAGGGTGACCCAAAAAGAAAGAAAATCCCCAAAAAGAAAATACTTTCATCATCATTCAACACTTTCACCTCACTCACACATAATCACTGTTTTTGCAGAGGTGCTCAGAACACAACAGTTTAGAAGAATATACGTATAAAGATACACAACATATCCCTCCAAACTGCTAATATCCCAAAACCCTCCTTTAGAGTGCAGGCATTGTACTTCCCATTTCCAGGACTCAAGTCCGGCTATATAAAAATAACCGGTTTCCCTGAATCCCTTCACTAAATATTACCCTGCTCACATTCCAACAGATTGTCAGGTACCAAATACCATTCGTCTCCATTCACTCCTATCGAACACGCTCAAGCACGCCTGCTGTAAGTCCAAGCCCCTCGCCCACAAAACCTCCCTCACCCCATCCTTCCAACCTTTTTGAGGACGACTCCTACCCCGCCTTCCTTCTCCTACAGATTTATATGCTCTCCATGTCATTCTACTTTGATCCATTCTCTCTAAATGACCAAACCACCTCAACAACCCCTCTTCAGCCCTCTGACTAATACTTTCATTAACTCCACACCTTCTCCTAATTTCCACACTCCGAATTTTCTGCATAATATTTACACCACACACTGCCCTTAGACAGGACATCTCCACTGCCTCCAACCGCCTCCTCGCTGCTGCATTCACATCCCAAGCTTCACACCCATATGAGTGTGTTGGTACTACTATACTTTCATACATTCCCTTCTTTGCCTCCATAGATACAGCTTTTTGACTCCACATATACCTCAACGCACCACTCACCTTTTTTCCTTCATCAATTCTATGATTAACCTCATCCTTCATAAATCCATCTGCCGGCACGTCAACTCCCAAGTATCTGAAAACATTCACTTCTTCCATACTCCTCCTCCCCAATTTTATATCCAATTTTTCTTTATCTAAATCATTTGATACCCTCATCACCTTACTCTTTTCTATGTTCACTTTCAACTTTCCACCTTTACACACATTCCCAAACTCATCCACTAATCTTTGCAATTTTTCTTTAGAATCTCCCATAAACACAGTATCATCAGCAAAAAGTAACTGTGTCAATTCCCATTTTGTATTTGATTCCCCATAATTTAATCCCACCCCTCTCCCGAACACCCTAGCCTTTACTTTCTTTTACAACCCCATCTATAAATATATTAAACAACCATGGTGACATTACACATCCCTGTCTAAGACCTACTTTTACCTGGAAGTAGTCTCCCTCTCTTCTACACACCCTAACCTGAGCCTCACTATCCTCATAAAAACTCTTTACAGCATTTAGTAACTTACCACCTATTCCATATACTTGCAGCATCTGCCACATTGCTCCCCTATCCACTCTATCATGCCTTTTCTAAATCCATAAATGCAATAAAAACTTCCCTACCTTTATCTAAATACTGTTCACATATATGCTTCAATGTAAACACTTGATCTACACATCCCCTACCCACTCTGAAACCTCCTTGCTCATCCGCAATCCTACATTCTGTCTTACCTCTAATTCTTTCAATAATAACCCTACCGTACACTTTTCCTGGTGTACTCAATAAACTTTTGTCCCCTTTCCCTTTATATAAAGGGACTATACATGCTCTCTGCCAATCCCTAAGTACCTTCCCCTCTTTCATACATTTATTAAACAAAAGTACCAACCACTCCAACACTATATCCCCTCCTGCTTTTAACATTTCTGTCATGATCCCATCAGTTCCAGCTGCTTTACCCCCTTTCATTCTACGCGATGCCTCACGTACCTCCCCCACACTTGCATTCTGCTCTTCTTCACTCCTAAAAGATGGTATACCTCCATGGCCAGTGCATGAAATTACCGCCTCCCTTTCTTCCTCAACATTTAAAAGTTCCTCAAAATATTCTCGCCGTCTACCTAATACCTCCCTCTCCCCATCTACTAACTCCCCTACTCTGTTTTTAACTGACAAATCCATATGTTCCCTAGGCTTTCTTAACTTGTTTAACTCCAAAATTTTTTCTTATTTTCATTAAAATTTCTTGACAGTGCCTCTCTCACTCTATCATCTGCTCTTCTTTTGCACTATCTCACCACTCTCTTCATCTTTCTTTTACTCTCCATATACTCTCCTCTTCTTACAACACTTCTGCTTTGTAAAAACCTCTCATAAGCTAACTTTTTCTCTTTTATCACACCCTTTACTTCATCATTCCACCAATCACTCCTCTTTCCTCCTGCCCCCACCCTCCTATAACCACAAACTTCTGCCCCACATTCTAATACTGCATTTTTAAAACTCATCCAACCCTCTTCAACCCCCCCTCACTACTCATCTTTGCACTAGCCCACCTTTCTGCCAATAGTCGCTTATATCTCACCCGAACTTCCTCCTCCCTTAGTTTATACACTTTCACTTCCCTCCTACTTGTTGCTGCCACCTTCCTCTTGTCCCATCTACCACTTACTCTAACTGTAGCTACAACTAAATAATGATCCAATATATCAGTTGCCCCTCTATAAACATGTACATCCTGGAGCCTACCCATCAACCTTTTATCCACCAATACATAATCTAACAAACTACTTTCATTACGTGCTACATCATACCTTGTATATTTATTTATCCTCTTTTTCATAAAATATGTATTACTTATTACCAAATCTCTTTCTACACATAGCTCAATTAAAGGCTCCCCATTTACATTTATCCCTGGCACCCCAAATTTACCTACTACTCCCTCCACAACATTTTTACCCACTTTAGCATTGAAATTCCCAACCACAAGTACTCTCACACTTGGTTCAAAACTCCCCACGCATTCACTCAACATTTCCCAAAATCTCTCTCTCTCCTCTACACTTCTCTCTTCTCCAGGTGCATATACACTTACTATTACCCACTTTTCATATCCAACCTTTATTTTACTCCACATAATCCTTGAATTAATACATTTATAGTCCCTCTTTTCCTGCCATATCTTATCCTTCAACATTATTGCTACTCCTTCTTTAGCTCTAACTCTATTTGAAACCCCTAACCTAATCCCATTTATTCCTCTCCACTGAAACTCTCCCACCCCCTGCAGCTTTGTTTCACTTAAAGCCAGGACATCCAGCTTCTTCTCATTCATAACATCCACAATCATCTCTTTCTTATCATTTGTACAACATCCATGCACATTCAGACTTCCCACTTTGACAATTTTCTTCTTCTTTTTCTAATCATCTAATCATAAAAACCACTTAGATCAAACAAGAGATCACCAAATTTTGGATAAGCAAAGTAATTATGGTAGTGCATTTGAACTGTATTTGAAGCAACCACTGCAAAAACATGCATAAAATGCAAATTAAATACAAATACACAGCCTTAATTTTTTCCAAATACAAATAAAATATAAATATGTACCAATTATTTTATCTGTATTTCTAAAAGCAACAACATCCCCATCTCTGCCTCACACAAAAGCCCAACACAAGTGGTTAACTTGATCATATATAAAATTTCAATGCCTACTGAAAAAAAAAAGAGGTGTATAATTTAGCTTTAATAAAAGCAACATTACTGAATTAACAGTTATATACGATTTCTATCAAATGATCATGAACTTTTCACACATGCATACAAATTAATATACATGTACACAAAATATGAATGTACTTAGCAAATCAAAATTGTAATCACACATTGTAACCTTTACAAAGAAATAAACTTTACCACAAGTGAGGAACATCTCAAGTCAGAACTAAATAAGTCAAAGATCTAATAACCAAAATTTTATTTATGTTATTATGCTTTATAGACCCCTCAAGGAAGGTTCCTTGATGTTGGTGAGGGGCTCTTGATTTAGGGAATTGGATCTGTGCTCCATTTCCCCGAATTAAGCCTGAATGCCTTCCACATCCCCCCCCAGGCGCTGTATAATCCTCCGGGTTTAGCGCCTCCCCCTTGATTATAATAATAATATGCTTTATAGAACAAAGACTTTTTGCAAGATATCAAAATGTTTGAATCTTTTTGCAACAAAACTACAGTAAGTAAATCAAGAGTTTACTGTGTATACAGAACATGTGTATTGTAATTGCAGTAATTTCTGTAGCTATTCAAAAAAAAAAGTCAAAGTAACTTTTCACTAGGTCAGAGTTGACATTATTCAATAATTTTTCAACAAAGCAGTATCCCAAAGGAAACATGTACAATGCCTTACTCAACATTATTCAGTAATTTTTCAACGAAGCAGTATCCCAAAGGAAAAATGTACATTGCCTTATTCAAAGTGCTGCATGCTTTTCATGGCATCAATCAATGTGCAGCAGATCATGCATGTAAGTCCAATAAAAGATAATCCCACCAGTTAACAAGTCTTTTGATACATAATTTTATTTTTTTAATACTCAGGCCATCTCTCACCAAGGTAGGGTGACCTGACAAAGAAGAAATGCTTTCATCGTCACTGTGTGTCTTGCCAGAAAAGCAATGACACACAGTTCAGATGACCCTACAAATTGTAATATCTCCACCTCTCCTTCAGAGTGTAGTAGGAACTGCATTTCCCACCTCCAGAACTTAAGTATAGCTAACTGGTTACCTCTGAGTCCCTTTATAATTGTTACTTTGCTCACACTCCAACAGCATGTCAAATCACAAACACCACTTACTCCTATCTACCAGTTAGAAAAAAAAAAAAAATAAATAAAAACATTAAATGCACCTTACCTTGGGATAAGCAAGCTTAAAATACAGTACTGAAACTGTCTTCAAGCCTTCCAACTGTGAGAAAATTATATTCCCCAACAATCATTAAGTCAAAATAACAAAGCAAAGAAAAGCAAAGCAATATTCAGTTATCATGCAGATGATGTTAAACAAAAACATCCTTACCTTTTTTCGATGAATTTTGGTAGAAGAGCGGACCGAACCATTGGGTGGTAGAGCATCTGTGTAGGTTTTCCTTTCAGCTGCTGTCTTTACCTTGTGAGTTTCAGGTTGGGTATTGGTTGACTGAAGCTTCTGGGGCACTGTTCTAGGTCGTCTAAATGGACTAAATGACATACTCATGGAGCTCTCCATGCGTTGGTTAGTGTGAAGGTCTGACCTTGTTGGCAAAGCTCCTCCAGTCACTTCTCTGAGTCCTGTTCGCCCAAATTTTGCCATTTTCATTGCAGCTATCTTCATTGTCAATCGTCCCTGTTACGTGAAGAATGAATTTTTTAAATTCCCAAAACCTTACTGAACTGGCAATTTATTTTCAATTGTGCCAGGGACCAGTGTAGGGTTGCCAACTTGGAAAACGGAAAAATTTAAAGTTTTTATTAAAAATATTAAAAGTACTGAAAAAGATTCTTAAATTTATACAACAGGCATGTTAAAACACCTAATGCAAAAAGTGAGCCTGCTTTTTGTTTATCAGCTCATCAAGTGATGACTTGGTTAAGGACAGTGGCACACAATGGAGACCGAATATCCACATTCTTTCTGCACTTAGTCTTAATGACATGAAGAGATGAGAGAGTAGCTTCACAGAGGTATGTCAAGGGAAATGGAAGAAAAGTTTTCAGAGCAATTTCAGCAAGTGTTGCTTTCACTTTGATTCAAAGAAAACAAGTGATATTATGGTTTCGATACTTGTCTTCAATCCTTCAGTAGCAGTCACTCTAATAACATACCCTCCACAGCAACAATCATACCATCCATCAAAGCAATAAATGGTTTTTGGGTCAATCTAATTTCTTTTTGTGGCTCATCATCTGTAGGAAAATTTTTAATTATGAAGACGAAGTTCCACGAGTGTGGGCATGGGAGAGTGCATGAGCACATAATCAATGGCTTCAAAATCGAGGAGAGTTAGAGTTACGTCAGAAATTATGGGTACAGTGGACCCTCAGCTAACGATGGCATCACCTAACGTTAAGTCCAGCTAACGATACATTTTAACGCAAAAATTTTGCCTCAGCTAATGCTAAAAAACTCACCCTACGCGATTCGTTCGAGACGCGTCCACGAGTGGCCTGAGCGCGCCTCAGTTGTCCTGTAGGTGCCAGTGTTTACAAGCCAGCCAGTGTGGTCGCATCCAAGCATACAATCGGAACATTTCATATTATCACAGCGTTTTTAGTGATTGTACCTGCAAAATAAGTCACCATGGGCCCCAAGAAAGCTTCTAGTGCCAACCCTGCAGGAAAAAGGGTGAGAATTACTATGGATATGAAGAAAGACATAATTGCTAGGTACGAAAGTGGAGTGCGTGTCTTGGAGCTGGCCAGGTTGTATACCAAACCCCAATCAACCATCGCTACTATTGTGGCCAAGAAAACGACAATCAAGGAAGCTGTTCTTGCAAGAGGTGCAACTTTGTTTTCGAATAAGAGATCGCAAGTACAGTGGACCCTCGACCAACGATATTAATCCGTTCCTGAGAGCTCATCGTTAGTCAAAATTATCGTTAGTCGAGTTAATTTTCCCCATAAGAAATAATGGAAATCAAATTAATACGTGCAAGACACCCCAAAGTATTGAAAAAAAAAAAATTTTACCACATGAAATATTAATTTTAATACACACAAACTGAAGAAGACATGTACAATTACATGACACTTACCTTTATTGAAGATCTGGTGATGATTGATGGGATGGGAGGAGGGGAGTGTGTGGATGGTGTAGTGTTTAGAAGGGGAATCCCCTACCATTAGGACTTGAAGTGTCAAGTCCTTTTCCGGGGTTACTTCCCTTCTTCTTTTAATGCCACTAGGACCAGCTTGAGAGTCACTGGACCTCTGTTGCACAACATATCTGTCCATAGAGGCCTGTACCTCCCGTTCCTTTATGATTTGTCTAAAGTGGTTCACAACATTGTCATTGCAATAGTCACCAGCACGGCTTGCAATAGCTGTGTGAGGGTTGCACACATTTCCTTAATCTCTTTCTTCATATCCATGGTAATTCTCACCCTTTTTGCTGTAGGGTTGGCACCAGAAGCTTTCTCGGGGCCCATAGTGACTTATTTTGCAGGTGCAATCACTATAACGCTGTTATAATATGAAATGTTCCGATTGTATGTTTGGATGGGACCGCGGTGGCTGGCTGGCTTGTAAACACTGGCACCCACAGGACAAGTGGCGCCCTCAGGTAAAAAGTGGACGTGTCTCGAACGGAACGAATCATGTTGGTCGAGTTTTTTAGTGCTAGTCCAGGCAAATTTTTTGCATTAAAATGTATCGCTAGTCGGATTTAACCCTTTGACTGTTGCAACCCCCAATCTTGAGGTGTCTCCTGGTGTCGCAAAATTTAAAAAAAAAAAATTGTTTTTTCTTATGAAATGATAGAGAATCTTTTCCCGATTGTAATGACACCAAAAAAACTAAATTCGATGGAAAACTGACGGAATTATGCTCTCGCGAAGTTAGCGACCTCAGCGCTGTTTACAAATCGGCGATTTCGCCCACTTTGAGCCCTATTTTCGGCTAATTCCATTGTTCCAGTCGCCCAAACTCATAGCTATTTCTTTAGAACTCCATTTTTTCTATCGATTGAGTACAAGAAACTGCCCATTTACCGATTTCAACTACCTAATAGTGTGGTCAGAAATTTGCAATTTGGCCAATTTCACGAAAACTAAAAAATATGACAATTTCAAAAAAGGTTCAGAATGAACAATGCAGACATTCCTGGCTCTAAAATTACATTTTCTTTGCTCATCAGTCATGTCTCCAGGCCCCTCTGATATTACTCTTGCTTTCTATTTTGAATTTTTATTCAAACAAAAAATAGAAGACTTACTATTATGCAGACTACTGCAATACTGCAATAATTGTATAAATAACATCAACCCATTCATGACTGCATATTAGAATGGCTAGTTGGACATTTATTGGACAATGGCATCATTTGTTTACTTTTGAACATTGGCAAAAATCAAACATTTCCCCTACTTCGAGCTCCATTTCTAGGTCCTTTTTATAGTAAAATCAATCAAAATCACCTCTATTTCTATAATATGCTTTCCATTCTATCAAATGAGACCAAGAAAACGAGAATACAACCATAAATACTATACAAAAATAGACCATAAAGTCGGCATTTTAATTAAAAAAAAAAACGGTCGGAGTTTTTTTTTCTCATTATGCACTGCGTGCTCCAGGATTTTTTTTATATGGTGCACACTGACCACACAGACCCATTCTCTCACAAGTGGGCCAACCAGCTTTCTCCTGTTTGATTTGAAGCCGCTAGAATTTGAGTATATATACGTCAAACACGGTACCTCGCAAGACGTATATATACGGCCGCGACAGTCAAAGGGTTAACGTTAGACGATGCCATCGTTGGTCGAGGGTCCACTGTAGTACTCGAAGATGTTGAGAGACTGTTATTGGTGTGGATAAAAGAAAAACAGATAGCAGGAGATAGCATCTCTCAAGCGATCATATGTGAAAAGGCTAGGAAGTTGCATGAGGATTTACTTAGAAAAATGCCTGCAACTAGTGATGTGAGTGAATTTAAGGCCAGCAAAGGTTGGTTAGAGAGATTTAAGAATTGTAGTGGCATACATAGTGTGATAAGGCATGGAGAGGCTGCCAGTTCGAACCAAAAAGTGGCTGAAAAATATGTGAAGGAATTCAAAGATTACATAGACAGTGAAGAATTGAAACCTGAACAAGTGTTTAATTGCGACGAACCAGGCCTGTTTTGGAAGAAAATGCCAAACAGGACCTGCATTACTCAGGAAGAAAAGGCACTCCCAGGACATAAGCCTATGAAAGACAGGCTTACTCTCTTGATGTGTACTAATGCTAGTGGTGATTGCAAAGTGAAGCCTTTATTGGTGTATCACTCTGAAACTCCCAGAGTGTTCAGGAGAAACAATGTCCTCAAGGCTAATTTATGTGTGATGTGGAGGGCAAACAGTAAGGCATGGGTCACTAGAGACCTTTTCTATGACTGGTTACACCATGCATTTGCCCCCACTGTGAAAAATTACCTCCTGGAAAATGTATTGGACTTTAAGTGCCTCCTGGTATTAGACAATGCTCCTGGTCATCCTTCAGACTTGGCAGAGCAACTTTCTGGGGGCATGAGCTTCATTAAGGTCAAGTTTTTGCCTCCTAATACCACTCCTCTCCTGCAGCCCATGGACCAGCAGGTCATTTCAAACTTCAAAAAACTCTACACAAAAGCTGTTTCAAAAGTGCTTTGTAGCGACCACAGAAACTCGATTGACTCTAAGAGAGTTTTGGAGAGATCACTTTAGCATCCTCAATTGTGTAAACATTATAGGTAAGGCTTGGGAGGGAGTGACTAAGAGGACCTTGAACTCTGCTTGGAAGAAACTGTGGCCAGAATGTGTAGACAAAAGGGATTTTGAAGGGTTTGAGGCTAACCCTGGGAATCCTATGCCAGTTGTGGAATCAATTGTGGCATTGGGGAAGTCATTGGGGTTGGAGGTTAGTGGGGAGGATGTGGAAGAGCTGGTGGAGGAGGACAATGAAGAACTAACCACTGATGAGCTGCAAGATCATCTTCAACAGCAAGAGGCCAGACCTGAGGAAACTGCTTCGGAGGAGGGGATAGAGAAATTGAAGTTGCCTACTTCAAAGATTAAGGAAATGTGTGCAATGTGGCTTGAAGTGCAAACCTTTATGGATGAAAAATCACCCTCACACAGCTATTGCAAGCCGTGCTGGTGACTATTACAATGACTATTTTGTGAACCACTTTAGACAAATCATAAAGGAACGGGAGGTACAGGCCTGTATGGACAAATATGTTATGCGACAAAGGTTCAGTGACTCTCAAGCTGGTCCTAGTGGCATTAAAAGAAGAAGGGAAGTAACCCCGGAAAAGGACTTGCTACCTCAAGTCCTAATGGAAGGGGATTCCCCTTCTAAACATTAACAACTTCCACACTCCCCTCCTCCCATCCTATCAATCATCACCAGATCTTCAATAAAGGTAAGTGTCAGTTTGTGTGTATTAAAATTAATATTTCATGTGGTAAAAAAAATTTTTTTTTTCATACTTTGGGGTGTCTTGCACGAATTAATTTGATTTCCATTATTTCTTATGGGGAAAATTAATTCAGCTAACGACAATTTCAGCAAATGATGAGCTTTCAGGAACGGATTAATATCGTTAGCTGAGGGTCCACTGTATTTTGAAACAGTTTTGAAGTCTCATGCATGAAAAATTCACTTAGATTATCTTGAATTTGATTAACTCTTTGAGGGTTTCGGACGTACTAGTACAGCTTACGACCCAGGGTTTTTGACGTACTAGTACGCCTAAATTCTAGCGCCCTCAAATCTAGTGGGAGAAAGCTGGTAGGCCTTCATATGAAAGAATGGGTCTATGTGGTCAGCGTGCACAGTATAAAAAAAAATCCTGCAGCACACAGTGCATACTGAGAAAAAAAAAACTTTGACCGTTTTTTTGGAATAAAACCGACTTTGTACTGTATTTTCGTATGGTATTTATTGTTGTATTCTAGTTTTCTTGGTCTCATTTTATAGAATGGAAGACATATTACAGAAATTGAGATGATTTTGACTGGTTTTACAATGAAAGATACCTTGAAATTGAGCTCAAAGTAGCAGAAATGTTCGATTTTTACCAAATTTCAAAAGTAAACAAATCGTGCCAATGGTCCAATACACGTCAACTGGCGAGTCTAATATTCTTTCACAAGTGCGCCAATAATATTTATACCATTTTTTACACTAATGCAGTAGTCTGCATAACAGTAAATCTTATATTTTTTGTGAGAATAAAAATTCAAAGTGGAAAGCAAAAGAATATAAGAGGGGCCTTGAGACGTGACTAATGACCAGAGGAAATGTCATTTTAGTGCCAGGAATGTCTTTCTTGTTTATTCTGGACCCTATTCGGAAATTGGCATCTTTTGAAATTTGTATGAAATTGGCAAAATTGCTAAATTCTGACCACTGTACAGTATAGTTGAATTTCATAAATGGGTGGTTTCTTGCACCCATTCGATAGAAAAAATGGAGTTCTAGCGAAATATTCATGTTTTTTGTCGACTAGTACAGTGGAATTGGCCGAAAATGGGGCTCAAAGTGGGCAAAATCGCCGATGCGTAAATATCCCCGAGACCGTTAACTTCGCGAGAGCATAATTCCTTAAGTTTTCCATCAAATTTCAAACTTTTGGTGTCCTTATGATCAGGAAAAGATTCTCTATCTTTTCATAAGAGAAAATTATTTTTTTTTTTTAAATTTGGCCGACCCTGAGAACGAGTTTCGGAGAGGGCCTGTTGACCCTCAAAGGGTTAATAACCTAATGAATACAAGAGCATACTGGGTCTTAAATTCAATATCCTGAAAGCAAGAGTCTGATATTAAATGTGAATTTTGCCCTGGATTTTCAATTTAGTAGTGGGTCTAGGGATTACATTACCCAACGCCTATTCTCAGACTAACCCTCTTAGGCTCAAAAAGAAATATTACAGGATTAACAGCTATTGAGAAGTGCATATAAGTAATGTCATCAAAAGTTTGTAAGATTTGCCTGTCATATGTTCCAGAGACAGAAAAAAATAAGCAATCCTGCTAGAATGCAAAAAACACTAACAGGCTTCCTTTCACACATTTGACAGAATGGAAGCACATTCCCTGGATGGTTGGTATTGCATCTACTAACCAAATATGATAAAAACTATTTTAAATTTCTTTCAGCTTTATTAATGACTTCTGAACTCTGCATGGATGCATATAGTTTGAGCTTAGTGTTTTCCATTTCTCCAGTGCTTCTTATCATCAGGATATCTACAGCATCGAAAAACTTCTGAGATTCTTTGTCTTCACTTATAAAGGAAGCATCTTTCTAACTTGAATTTTCTTTTTCTTAATGGTATATGTCTGGAGTATACTTCTAGTGCCACTGAGCTCAACCACTTGAGACAATGGTTCAAATCCATATTACTCATACTACCAGAATCTTCCCAGTATATTTCAATAATGTCTCAACTTATATGAGCCTAGTTAATGTATATACTAAATGTTAATGTATATACTAAATGTTAATGTATATCTAAAATTCAGAGTCTAAATACACCCTTATAGCTGTTTGTGTTTTGCTGCCCAAGACCAGTGTGTATGCAAGTCTCAACTTCAATTAGACTGTGGTCTGAGTTTGATGTTTATGACACCTGCATTTAGTAAAAGATCCTCATTATTTAATAAAAAGTTAAGTGTTTTCTAGTTTGCTCAGTTCCACTATTTGTTGGTGTAAAGCAATGACTCATTCGTCATGGGTTCAAACCCCATCTTTTCCGTGATTTGTCTGCAATTGTGTTATTACGATTATGCAAGTCAAGATTAGCTACAAGAAGAGCCGAGAAATTAAAAATTGCAAAAATACTCAAAATGCTCTCCCCAAGTAGGGACTTTCCATGTGCAATACTAAATGTCATCTATGTTTTTTGATAAAAATTATGCTTCACATGGAAATAAAGAATTTGAATTTGAAAGAGAATTCTTTGGGCGTATATACAGTGGACCCCCAAGTTTCGTGATTAATCCGTTCCAGAGAGTCTGCCAAATGACGAAATTGCCGAAAGGCGAAACCATTTTCCCCAAAAGAAATAATGGAAATAAAATTAATCTGTTCCAGACACCCAAAAATATTAAAATAAAATATTTTTTTTTCAAATTAAATAACGATTTACATACTGAAAACAATGAGAAATCAAGTACATACATATATAAAATAATAACAACATTACACTTACCTTTACTGAAGACTTCTGGGTGGATGGAAGATGGGAGGAGGGGATAGGAGGAAGGTGTACACTATTGTTTGGAAGGAGAATCTCCTTCCATTAGGACTTCAGGTACCAAGTCTTTATCTGGGGTTACTTCCCTTCTTTGTTTTTTAAAGACACTGGGAACAACTCGAGAGTCACTGGACCCCTGTCGCACAAAATATCTGTCCAGAGAGCTCTGTTTCTGGTGTTTCTTTAAGATTTGTCTGAAGTGGGACACAACACCGTCATTGTACATGTTGCCAATACGACCTGCAACAGCTTTGTTAGGGTGAAGTTCATCCATAAATGTTTGCACTTCAGTCCACTTTGCACAAATGTCCTTAATCTTTGAAGAAGGCACCTTCCTCCATCTCTCTTCCTCCTCCTCTGCAGCAATTTCCTGAGCTGTGATCTCTTGCTGTTGCAGATGAAGGTCTTGCAGCTCTTCAGTGGTAGCTCTTCCCTGTGGTCCTCCACCAACTTTTCCACATCCTTGCCACTCACCTCCAACCCCAGGGACTTCCCCAATGCTACAATAGATTCCACAACTGGCATAGGCTCCTTAGGGTCAGCCCCAAACCCTTCAAAATCCCTCTCTTGTACACATTCTGGCCACATTTTTCTCCAAGCAGAATTCAAAGTTCTGCAAGTCACTCCTTCCCAAGCCTTGCCTATAAGGTTTATGCAAGTGAGGATATTGAAGTGATCTTTCCAGAACTCTCTTAGGGTCAATTCAGTGTCTGAGGTCACTTCAAAGCACTTTTGAAACACTGCTTTGGTGTACAGATTTTTGAAGTTTGAAATGACCTGCTGGTCCATGGGCTGGATCAGAGGAGTTGTATTAGGGGGCAAGAGCTTCACCATGATGAAACTAAACTCCTCCACTATTTGCTCTTCCAAGTCTGGAGGATGAGCAGGAGCATTGTCCATTACCAGGAGGCACTTGAGTGGCAATTTATTTTCCAGGAGGTATTTCTTCACACTGGGGCCAAACACTTCATTAAACCAGTCTAGGAAAATTCCCCTTGTGACCCATGCGTTATTGTTAGCCTTCCACATCACACACAAATTACTCTTGGCGACACTTTTTTCTTGAACACTGGGATTTTCAGAGTGATACACCAGTAAAGGCTTCACTTTGCAATCCCCACTAGCATTACTACAAAACATGAGAGTAAGCATATCCTTCATAGGCTTGTGTCCTGGGAGTGCCGTTTCCTCCTGCGTGATGTAGGTCCTCTTTGGCATTTTCTTCCAAGAGAGGCCTGTTTTGTCACAATTAAACGCTTGTTGGGGTTTGAATTCTCCAGTGTCTGTACTCCTTAAACTCCTGTACAAACTTCTCAGCTGCTTTTTTGTCAGAACTGGCAGTCTCACCATGCCTTATCACACTGTGAATGCCACTACGCTTCTTAAATCTCTCAAATCAACCTTTGCTGGTCTTAAAATCACAAGCATCACCACTCGTTGCAGGCATTTTCTTTACGAGATCGTCATGCAACTGCCTTGCCTTTTCACATATTATCGACTGCATAATAATATCTCCTGCTAACTGTTTTTGGGTAATCCACACCAACAGTAACCTTTCCACTTCTTCGAGGATTTGCTATCTCTTTTGCAACAACAGCACACTTTATTTCCATTCCCTTCGCCATGATCGAAGTGATGGTTGAATGGGGTTTGCCATACATCCTGGCAAGTTCTGTAACACACACTCCGCTCTCATATTTTTCAATGATTTCCTTCTTGAATTTGATCGTGTTCCTTGCTTTCTTTACTAAAGGGCTTGCACTAGCTTTCCTTGGGCCCATGGTGACTTATTTAGCAGTTGCAAGCACAAAAAACAATGATTATGAAATGTATTGTATGAACCCACGGGGTGATGGTCACGTGCTGGTAAACAATGACACACTGAGTGTGAATGGTGCGGGAGACTGGCGTTGTGTGCGCGGTGACGGGCAGATGCATACCGGACGGTCGCCGAATCATGAGCCCAATCACAAACCGTGAGGCTAAATTTTGCCGAAAAAACTTGCCGAAAGTCAGATTTCATGAAAGTCGATGCCGACGAAACTCAGAGGTCCATTGTATACATGTACAGTGGACCCCCCAGTATTCGAGGGCATCGGTATTCGATAAATCCGGTATTCGATGCATTATATCGCAAAAACTTTTCCTCGGTATTCGACTGAAAACTCGATATTCGATATGATTCGTACGAGACCTGTCCATGTGTGGCCAGAACTGCCCCATGTGTGCCAGTGTTTACAAGCCAGCCAGTGTGCGCGCATCTAAGGATACATTCGGTACATTCCATATTATCCATATTATCACTGTGTTTGATGCTTGTTTCTGCAAAATAAGTCACCATGGGCCCCAAGAAAGCGTCTAGTGCCAACCCTGTGGTAAAAAGGGTGAGAATTAGTATGGAAATTAAGAAAGATTTTGAAGGGTGTGGGGCTAACCCTGAGAAGCCTATGCCAGTTGTGGAATCCATTGTGTCTACTTCAAAAATTAAGGAAATGTGTTCACAGTAGGTTGAAGTGCAAACCTTTATGGATGAAAATCACTCTAACACAGCTACTGCAAGCCGTGCTGGTGACTATTACAATGACAATGTTGTGGCCCATTTTAGACAAATTGCAAAGAAATGGGAGGTACAGAGCTCTATGGACAGATTTGTTGTGCGACAGAGGTCCAGTGACTCTCAAGCTGGTTCTAGTGGCATTAAAAGAAGGGAAATAACCCTGGAAAAGGACTTGCTACCTCAAGTCCTAATGGAAGGGGATTCCCCTTCTAAACACTAACACCTCTCCCCTCCTCCCATCCTATCAATCATCACCAGATCTTCATTAAAGGTAAGTGTCAATTATTTTATTGTTATTGTAATCATTCTATTGCATTAAACTTAATATTTCATGTAGTAAAATTTTTTTTTTTTCATACTTTTGGGTGTCTTGCACGGATTAATTTGATTTCCATTATTTCTTATGAGGAAAATTGATTCGGTTTTCGATATTATCGGTATTCGATGAGCCCTCAGGAATGGATTAATATTAAATACCGGGGGTCCATTGTATACTGAATTTTTTCCTTTGCAGAGACTGAACTTTCTTTACTACTACTACTCCTTCTCTTTGTGATCTACTAGAAATGTCAATAATCAATGCCCTACTTTCCCTGTTATATCTGCTGACCTCATTTTGGGAGTTACTGTTTCAGGGACACACTTGACAAATGCCTTCTGAAAAGTACGTAAATTAAAGTAATAAAAATTTGCATCTGTAAATATTAAGGTTTTCTCCCACGGCCTCTGCAATTTAGTCATAGTGATGCTTATAATGGTTGTGATAGCCAAGATCTTGCTGTGAAGTTATGCTGACTTAGGTTACATAGCTCATGTTTCTCCAGTCAATAATTTGATGTCCCAGCATTGTTTCAAAGATTTTTATATATGAAGTTTATATTAATGGACTTTGGTTTCTTCCACTGCTCTATTGCCTCCTTTAAGAGGGGCCATGTCTGCACTTTTCAAGACCTTTGAGATTTCACCTGAATCTAGACTTTATCCAAACGACACTAAGTATGGTATGGTACTTTGCATTTCCTTATAAATCCTGCATTCCAGGAATTGGGCCCAGGTGCTGTATGTATGGGCATGTTGACTATTTTCCTTTTGAAGCATGAAAGATTTGTACTAATGCTGGACATAAAATTTGTAGGGTGGGCATAATTCATGGAAAACTAACAACTCTCATATCAATAGCTACTGATCACAAAACAGTGATTCATACAGTGCTGCTTTTTTCAAGATTTCGCTCATTTCTGTTATCATCTGCGTATGACTTGTAAGTGGAGTAGAAGGGCAATAATGGAGGAGGTTTTGATTTATGTTTTGCATATCTGAAAAACCTAGGTAGCCATTTCATATGAGGGGGAGGTACTACCGTCCTACGAAGTGAATGTGAAACAGAAACCTATAATTGTTTTACATGATGGTAGGATTGCTGTTGTCTTTTTTCTGTCTCATAAACCTGCAAGATTTCAGGTATGTCTTGCTATTTCTACTTACATTTAGGTCACATTAGACATACATGTACAAGCATACATATACACACCCCTCTGGGCTTTCCTCTATTTTCTTACTAGTTTTTGTTTTTTCAACAAGTTGGCCATCTCCCACTGAGGCAGGATGACCCAAAAAGAAAATATTTTCATCGTCATTCAACACTTTCATCTCACTCATACATAATCACTGTTTTTGCAGAGGCACCCAGATACAACAGTTTAGAAGCATATACGTATAAAGATATACAACATATCCCTCCAAACTGCCAATATCCCAAACCCCTCCTTTAACTCCTTGACTGTTTCGGTCGTATACATACATCTTACGAGCCACCGTGTTTGACGTATATACACTCAAATATTCTAGTGGCTTCAAATCAAGCAGGAGAAAGCTGGTAGACCCACATGTGAGAGAATGGGTCTGTGTGGTCAGTGTGCACCATATAAAAAAATCCTCAGCACGCAGTGCATAATGAGAAAAAAAAAAACTTCGACCGTGTTTTTGGATTAAAACACCGACTTTGCGGTGTACAGTGGACCCCCAGTTTACGATATTATTTCATTCCAGAAGTATGTTCAGGTGCCATTACTGAACGAATTTGTTCCCATAAGGAATATTGTGAATTAGATTAGTCCATTTCAGACCCCCAAACATACACGTACAAACGCACTTACATAAATACACTTACATAATTGGTCGCATTGGGAGCTGATCGTAAACCGGGGGTCCACTGTATTTTCATATAGTATTTATGGGTGTATTCTCGTTTTCTTGGTCTCACTTGATAGAATGGAAAACATATTATAGAAATTGAGGTGATTTTGATTGGTTTTACTATGAAAAGAACCTTGAAATGGAGCTCAAAGTAGGAAAAAATGTTTCATTTTTGCTGATATTCAAAAGTAAACAAATGATGTCATTGTCCAATAAATGTCCAACTAGCCATTCTAATATGCAGTCATGAATGGGTTGACATTATTTATACAATTATTACAATATTGCAGTAGTCTGCATAACAGTAAATCTATTTTTTTGTTTGAATAAAAATTCAAAATAGAAAGCAAGAGTAATATCAGAGGGGCTTGGAAACGTGACTGATGAACAAATAAAATGTTATTTTAGAGCCAGGAATGTCTGCATTGTTCATTCTGGACCATATTTTGAAATTGGCATATTTTTTAATTTGAGCAAAACTGGCCAAATTGCAAATTTCTGACCACGTTATTGGATAGTTGAAATCGGTAAATGGGCAGCTTCTTGTACTCAATCGATAGAACAAATGGAGTTCTAAAGAAATAGCTATGAGTTTGATCGACTGGAACAATGGAATTAGCCGAAAATAGGGCTCAAAGTGGGCGAAATCGCCGATTCATAAATATAGCCCAGGACGATAACTTCACGAGAGCGTAAGTCCCTAAGTTTTCCATCAAATTTTGTTCTTTTGGTGTCATTACCATCGGGAAAAGATTCTCTATTATTTCATAATTTTTTTTTTTTTTTTTTCAAAAAATTTTCGACACCAGGAGACACCTCAGGATTTGGAGTTGCAACAGTCAAGGGGTTAAAGTGCAGGCATTGCACTTCCATTTTCAGTACTCAAGTCCGGATATATAAAAATAACTGGTTTCCCTGAATCCTTTCACTAAATACAGTGGAACCCCGGTATTCGATATTAATCTGTTCCTGAGAGCTCATCGAATACCGAAAATATCGAAAAGCGAATCAATTTTCCCCATAAGAAATAATGGAAATCAAATTAACCCTTTGACTGTTTTGGTTGTATATATACGTCTTACAAGCCAGTGTTTCAGACGTATATGTACACAATAATTCTAGCGGCTTCAAATCAAGCGTAAGAAAGCTGGTAGGCCCACATGTGAGAGAATGGGTCTGTGTGGTCAGTGTGCACCACATAAAAAAAATCCTGCAGCACACAGTGTGTAATGAGAAAAAAAAAACTGATCGTTTTTTTGGATTAAAACGCCGACTTTGAGGTGTATTTTCGTATAGTATTTATCGATGTATTTGCATTTTCATGGTCTTAGGTGATAAAATGGAAAACATATTACAGAAATAGAGATGATTTTCATTACTTTGATGATGAAAACGACCTTGAAACTGAGCTCAAAGTAGCGGAAATGTTCGATTTTTACCAATGTTCAGGAGTAAACAAATCACACCACACGTCCAATACACGTCAACTGGGGAGTCTAATATTCTTTCACTAGTGCACTGATATTATTTATACCATTTTTACAATAATGCAGTAGTCTGCATAACAGTAAATTTTGTATTTTTTTGTATGAATAAAAAATCAAAATAGAAAGCAATAATAATATAAGAGGGGCCTAGAGATGTGACTAATGAACAGAGGATATGTTATTTTAGTGCCAAGAATATCTACCTTGTTTATTCTGGACCGTATTTTGAAATTGGCGTCTTTTTTAGTTTGCGTGAAATTGGCCAAATTGCCAATTTCTGACCACAATATTGGGTAGTCCAAATTGTTAAATGGGAGGTTTCTTGTACTCAGCGGATAGATAAAATGGAGTTCTAAAGAAATAGCTATGAGTTTGGTCAACTGGAACAACGGAATTGGCTGAAAATAGGGCTCAAATTCGGCAAAATCGCCGATACGCATATGTCGCCGAGACCGCTAACTTCGTGGGAACGTAATTCCATGAGTTTTCGACCAAATCTCGAACTTTTGGTGTCATTACCATCGGGAAAAGATTCTCTATCATTTCATAAGAAAAAATTTTTTTTTTTTTTCAAAAATTTAGCGACATAGAATGACAGTTTCAGAAAGGGGCCTAAAACAGTCAAAGGGTTAATCCATGCAAGACATCCAAAAGTATGAAAAAAAAAATTTTAACACATGAAATATTAAGTTTAATGCAATAGAATAATTACAATAACAACAATAACAATAGAATAATTGACACTTACTTTTAATGAAGATCTGGTGATGATTGATGGGATGGGAGGAGGGGAGAGTGCCGAAGTTGTTACTGTTTAGAAGGGGAATCCCCTTCCATTAGGACTTGAGGTAGCAAGTCCTTTTCCGGGGTTACTTCCCTTCTTCTTTTAATGCCACTAGGGCCAGCTTGAGAGTCACTGGCACACATCAGAAGAGTAAGCCTGTCTTTCATAGGCTTATGTCCTGGGAGTGCCTTTTCCTCCTGAGTAATGTAGGTCCTGCTTGGCATTTTCTTCCAAAACAGGGCTGTTTCGTCACAATTAAACACTTGTTCAAGTTTAAATTCTTCACTGCCTATGTAATCCTTGAATTCCTTCACATATTTTTCAGCTGCTTTTTGGTCCGAGCTGGCAGCCTCGCAATGCCTAATCACACTATGTATGCCACTACGATTCTTAAATCTTTCAAACCAACCTTTACTGACCTTAACCCTTCAGGGTCCAAGGCCCAAATCTGAAGTGGTGCCCCAGTGTCCAAGAATTTTCAAAAAAAAAAAATTTGTTATTTTTTCTTATGAAATGATAGAGAATCTTTTTGTGAAGGTAATAAAACAAAAAGTACGAAATTTGATGGAAAATTGACGAAATTATGCTCTCGCGAATTTTGATGTGTCAGCGATATTTACGAATCGGCGATTTTGCCGACTTTGACTCCCATTTTAAGCCAATTACATTACTCCAGTCAACCAAATTCTTAGCTATTTCACTAGTATTACTTCTATTCTATCGATTGAGCACAAGAAATCGCCAATTCAACTGTTTCAACTACAAATTAAAGTGATCGGAAATTGTTAATTTGGCCAATTTAACACAAAGTTCAAAATATTCCAATTTCAAAATAGGGTCCAGAATAAACAATGTAGGTATTCCTGGAACTAAACTAACATTTCCTCTGTTCATTAGTTATGTTTTGAGGCTTTACAAATAAATTCCATTTTGATTTTTTATTCACATAATGAATTTTTATTCACACCAAAAAATAAAAGATTTACTGTTATGCAATACTGTAATAATTGTATAAATATCATCACCACATTTGCAGCTGGTGTGTATTAGACGTGTGAGGTCGTTTGTTTACTCTTGAATATCGGCAAAAATTTAACATTTCTGCTACTTTGAGCTCAGTTTCAAGCCATTTCCAGTGCTAAAACCAATCAAAATCATCTCTATTTCTGTAATATGTCTTCCATTCTATCTAATGAGACCAAGAAATCGCAAATAGAACTATAAAAAACATACGAAAAAACACTGCAAAGTCGCTGTTTTAATCGAAAAATCATGATTTCAGTTTTTTTCTCTCATTATACACAGCGTGCTGCAGGATCTGTTTTATGTGGTGCACACATACCACATAGATGTATTCTCTCATATCTAGGCCCAAATGTACCACTCACAGTTTATCAGAGTAAGCTGAGCTCATGACGTAGATCTACGGTTTGGACCCTGAACGTAAAGCCGTAGATCTACGGGACGGACCCTCAAAGGGTTAAATTCACTCACATCAGCACTAGTTGCAGGCAATTTCTTTATCAAATCGTCATGCAACTGCCTAGCCTTTTCACAAACGATCGCTTGAGAGATGCTATCTCCTGCTATTTGTTTTTCATTTATCCACACCAATAATAGTCTATCAACATTTTCTAACACTTGCGGTCGCTGTTTCGTAATCACAGTTGCACCTTTTGCAAGAACAGCTTCCTTGATTGCCGTTTTCCTGGTCACTATAGTAGAGATGGTTGATTGGGGTTTACTATACAACCTGACCAGCTCCGACACACGCACTCCACTTTTGTACTTTGCAATTATCTCTTTCTTCATTTCAATAGTCATTAGCACCTTTTTTCTCGAAGGGTTGGCACTAGAAGCTTTCTTGGGGCCCATGGTGACTTATTTTGCAGAAACAAGCACCAAAAACAGTGATAATATGGAATGTACCGAATGTATCCTTATATGCACGCACACTGGCTGGCTTGTAAACACTGGCACACACGGGGCAGTTCAGGCCACACGTGGAGACGTCTCGTACGAATCGCATCGAATACCAGGTTTTCGATCGGATACCGAGGCGAAATTTTTGAGATAAAATGCATCGAATACAGGATTTATCGAATACCGATGCCATCGAATACCAGGGGTCCACTGTATTACCCTGCTCACACTCCAACAGCTCGTCAGATCCCAAAAGCCATTCATCTCCATTCACTCCTATCTAACACACTCATGCACGTTTGCTGTAAGTCCAAGCCCCTCGCCCACAAAACCTCCTTTACCCCCTCCCTCCAATCTTTAATTTTTTAAATTGTACATCCTGAAGCCTACCCATCAACCTTTTATCCACCAATAACATGATCTAACAAACTATTTTCATTACGTGCTATATCATACCTTGTATACTTATTCATCCTCTTTTTCATAAAATATGTATTACTTATTACCAAACCTCTTTTCATTAACCCCTGGCACCCCAAATTTACCTACTACTCCCTCCACAACATTTTTACCTACTTTAGCATTGAAATGCCTAACCACAAGTACTCTTACACTTGGTTCAAAACTCCCCATGCACTCAACATTTCCCAAAATCTCTCTCTCTCTCTCTCTCTCTCTCTCTCTCTCTCTTCTCCAGGTGCATAAACACTTACTATAACCCACTTTTCACATCCAACCCTTATTTTACTCCACATAATCATTGAATTAATACATTTATATTCCCTCTTTTCCTGCCATAACTTATCCTTCAACATTATTGCTACTCCTTCTTTAGCTCTAGCTCTATTTGAAACCCCTGACCTAATCCCATTTATTTCTCCTCACTGAAACTCCCACCCCCTTCAGCTTTGTTTCACTTAAAGCCAGGACATCCAGCTTCTTCTCATTCATAACATCCACAATCATCTCTTTCTTATCATTCACACAACATCCACGCACATTCAAATATCCCACTTTGACGATTTTCTTCTTTTTCTTTTTAGTAGCCTATACAGAAAAAGGGGTTACTAGCCCATTGTTCCTGGCATTTTAGCTGACTTTTACAACATGCATGGCTTACAGAGGAAAGAATCTTATTCTATTTCCCAATGGATATAAAAGGACAAGCAATAAGAACAAGAACTATTAAGATAAAAATCAAAGAAAACTCAGATGAGTGTGTATACATAAATGTGTACATGTATGTGTAGTGTGACCTAAGAGTAAGTAGAAGTAGCAAGACATATCTGAAATCTTGCATGTTTATGAGACAGAAAAAAGACACCAGCAATCCTACCATCATTTAAAACAATTGCAGTCTTTCGTTTTACACTCACTTGGCAGGACGGTAGTACCTCTTTGGGTGGTTGCTGTCTACCAACCTACTACTAGTTCTAGTTTTTGTTTATTTCCTCTTATCTCCATGGGGAAGTGGAACAGAATTCTTTCTCCACAAGCCATGCATGTCATAAGAGGCGACTAAAATGCTAGGAGCATGGGGCTAGTAACCTCTTCTCCTGTATACATTACTGAATTTAAAAAGAGAAACTTTCATTTTTCTTTTTAGGTCACGAGGCCTGGTCACAGACCAGGCTTCGGGGGCTCTGATCCCCCAAGACCCTCTCCAGATATACCCTGCCTCAGTGGTATATGGCCAGTTTGTTGGAGAAAAAAACTGAAAAAGTAGTTCAGGTTTATTTCAATTTCCTATAATGCTTTTTGTTCTTTTTTATACCATTTCTAACTGGTACAAAGGCTTTACTACAACAAAGGAGAATATATATACAAAAAAAAAAATGAATGCTTTATTTTCTGCTCTATACATGTATACGTATATATTTTCCTTTGTTGTGGTATGTGATGTTTACTAAGCAACCCTCTCTTCTCTCCTGTAAAGTTTTGTATGCTTTATGTACGATCTCCTTTTGGGCCACCAGCAGCAACAGACTGGTTGATCGGTCAAGCACCAGATGACCCTGGCCCATGGCTGGACTCTGGGAGTGGGAAAACTCTCAGAACTCATCAAAGGTATTTGTATATCAAAAGTTTCTTAGTATGACACATTTTCATGCCTTGTATGCTTCTTCATTCTGCATTTTCATGCACTGGTTTATATGTAGTGCTTAGGACAATTTCCCAAGGAATGCAAGTTTTTAATGTAGTCCCAGTCAATTCTCTGATTGAAGTTGAATTTACTGAACATGCCCTAACACTGATTATTTCTCAGGTTCTCCAGATCAACCAGGCTGTGATGGGCACATGGGTCAGTGGACCACCAGCAGGCAAGGCAATCACCAGACAAGCCTGGCCGTAGAAAAATTCTTGGAATTCATCAACGGTATATCAAAGGTTATATAACTCTATTTATGCATACTTTTCATGAGTTTCAAATCTTTCTTCTCCTGAAACCTAACCCTAGGCCAGGCTTGTTTGGTGCTCACCTGGTCAACCAAACTATTGCTGCTAGTGGCCCAGTCACAACCACAACCTAGTTGATCTGGCACTTAAAGATACATGTACTTGTAAAGATTTCTCTTGAAGTCTTCTACACACGCTTTTGACATCTTCTGATAAGATGTTCAACAATTTGGGACTGCAGATGCTTATATAAGGTTCTTTCATGCCCATGATGTTCCTACCCTTCATTGGGTTTATTTTACACCTCTTTCCATCTCTCACACTCATGTATGTTATGGAAGTGTGAAGATTTGGGACCAGGGCCTCAACTACTCAACTACATCATCATGCATCACTCTCTCCTCCACTCCAGCGAGTACATATTTAAAGGACTTGCCTGCACTTCAGTGAGGCTGTGATGCGAGTGTAATGTAATGGAGAATGTGATGTCCCTGATAAACTCCTCATTGTTTGTAAATAATAAATCTACAGTAACAAAGTTTCTAGTAGGTTCCGTTATCTGCTGAAACTTTTTCACAGGAGTTCTCTAGTATAACTTACTGAACTAGAGTACTTCCCAGTACAATTTCAAATCAATGAAGCAGATTACTATTATTACAGCCTCTCCTAACTTACCGCCGTACTCGTTTACTGACAACTCGGAGTTACGACGGGCTCTCCGACAAGTCAGTATTGTATGCCGTACAAAAACTTGGGTCACGGAAACGGGCAGCACAGTGTCTCAGCGTCAAGGATCTCAATATCCTTCTTACAACCACTCAGTACACTAGCTTTTAAAGTCTCCAAGTCTACATATTTGAACAAATTTGTACTTGATTGTGCACCCCATAGTACAAGATAGAAGTGCAGCAGCACTTGGAAGAGTTAAATAGAAGAAGTACAATAGAAGTTCACTATAAATGAGTTAGTGATGGGTCTCAGTATCAAGCAATCTCCAAGACTACACATTTCGTCTGTAAATTTGTACTTGATTGTGCACCCCATAGTACAAGATAAAAGTGCAGCAGCACTTGGAATAGTAAAGATAGGAAAATGGAAGAGTTACAAAAGAAGTTCACAATAAAGGGATTAGATGGTGTGTTCGTCTGTGTTTACATTCTTGGTCTCTCGTGGCAGCTTAATTATGAAATGATTAAACTCAATGAAAACGAAAGGTCGATGGTGATAATACGTACTAATAAGAATAATAATAAAATATAATTAACCATTCTGGGGCACTTTCATGTCATATGTATTTCATACAGTTTTGGTAGCTGACATTTAAAGCACTCCAGAGCAATTGTTAATGTTAATTATTATTTTTTTTTCCTACAAGTCAGCCGTCTCCCACCGATGCAGGGTGACCCAAAAAGAAAGAAAATCCCCAAAAAGAAAATACTTTCATCATCATTCAACACTTTCAACTCACTCACACATTATCACTGTTTTTGCAGAGGCACTCAGAATACAACAGCTTAGAAGCATATACATATAAAGATACACAACATATCCCTCCAAACTGCCAATATCCCAAGCCCCTCCTTTAAAGCCCAGGCATTGAACGTACTTCCCATTTCCAGAACTCAAGTCCGGCTATATAAAAATAACCAGTTTCCCCGAATCCCTTCACTAAATATTACTCTGCTCACACTTCAACAGCTCGTCAGGTCCCAAAAATCATTCGCCTGAATTCACTCCAATCTAACATGCTTACGCACGCTTGCTGGAAGTCCAAGCCCCACACCCACAAAACCTTCTTTACCCCCTCTCTCCAACCTTTTCGAGGACGACCCCCACCCCGCCTTCTTTCCCCTACAGATTTATACGTTCTCCATGTCATTCTACTTTTATCCATTCTCTCTAAATGACCAAACCACCTCAACAACCCCTCTTCAGCCCTCTGACTAATACTTTTATTAACTCCACACCTTCTCCTAATTTCCACACTCCAAATTTTCTGCATAATATTTACACCACACATTGCCCTTAGACAGGACATCTCCACTGCCTCCAACCGCCTCCTCGCTGCTGCATTCACAACCCAAGCTTCACACCCATATAAAATTGTTGGTACTACTATACTTTCATACATTCCCTTCTTTGCCTCCATAGATAACTTTTTTTGTCTCCACATATACCTCAAGACACCACTCACCTTTTTTCCTTCATCAATTCTATGATTAACCTCATCCTTCATAAATTCATCCGCCGACATGTCAACTACCAAGTACGTACATCTGAAAACATTCACTTCTTTCATACTCCTCCTCCCCAATTTGATATCCAATTTTTCTTTATCTAAATCATTTGATACCCTTATCACCTTACTCTTTTCTATGTTCACTTTATACTTTCTACCTTTGCACACACTCCCAAACTCGTCCACTAACCTTTGCAATTTTTCTTTAGAATCTCCCATCAGCACAGTAACATCAGCAAAAAGCAGCTGTGTCAATTCCCATTTTGTATTTGATTCCCCATAATTTAATCCCACCTCTCTCCTGAACACCATAGCATTTACTTCTTTTACAACCCCATCTATAAATATTTTTTTTTTTATCACACTGGCCGATTCCCACCAAGGCAGGGTGGCCCGGAAAAGAAAAACTTTCACCATCACTCACTCCATCACTGTCTTGCCAGAAGGGTGCTTTACACTACAGTTTTTAAACTGCAACATTAACACCCCTCCTTCAGAGTGCAGGCACTGTACTTCCCATCTCCAGGACTCAAGTCCGGCCTGCCGGTTTCCCTGAACCCCTTCATAAATGTTACTTTGCTCACACTCCAACAGCACGTCAAGTATTAAAAACCATTTGTCTCCATTCACTCCTATCAAACACGCTCACGCATGCCTGCTGGAAGTCCAAGCCCCTCGCACACAAAACCTCCTTTACCCCCTTCCTCCAACCTTTCCTAGGCCGACCCCTACCCCGCCTTCCTTCCACTACAGACTGATACACTCTTGAAGTTACTCTGTTTCGCTCCATTCTCTCTACATGTCAGAACCACCTCAACAACCCTTCCTCAGCCCTCTGGACAACAGTTTTGGTAATCCCGCACCTCCTCCCAACTTCCAAACTACGAATTCTCTGCATTATATTCACACTACACATTGCCCTCAGACATGACATCTCCACTGCCTCAAGCCTTCTCCTCGCTGCAACATTCATCACCCATGCTTCACACCCATATAAGAGCGTTGGTAAAACTATACTCTCATACATTCCCCTCTTTGCTTCCAAGGACAAAGTTCTTTGTCTCCACAGACTCCTAAGTGCACCACTCACCCTTTTCCCCTCATCAATTCTATGATTCACCTCATCTTTCATAGACCCATCCGCTGACACGTCCACTCCCAAATATCTGAATACATTCACCTCCTCCATACTCTCTCCCTCCAATCTGATATCCAATCTTTTATCACCTAATTTTTTTGTTATCCTCATAACCTATAAATATATTAACCCTTAAACTGTCCAAACATAGATCTATGTTCACTCGCGTGGCGCTCCGAATATTTTGAAAAATAAAAAAATCATTTTTTTTCTTTTAAAATGAAGAGCACATTTTTCTACATGTTATAGAATGAAAAAAATTTGTTAGAGTCAGTATTTACCAAGATACAAGACCGTGAAGTTGGCACTGGATGCTCAACTTTCGGCAACATCAACTCCTGCCACTTGCAGAAGTGTTGCCAATATGCCTTTTTTTCTCGTTTTTATTTTAACATATATTTTTTATGTTCTGATAATTACAATTTATATTAATTCTTGTAATTTCATAGCCAATCTTTGTTGACACTAATATTAGGTACTGAAATAGTGCTCAAATAGTCACAATCACATTGACAGGTGAACATTTACACCTGCCTGGGTTATTTACTATTGTCTAGGAATATATACAAAATATTTATAGGTCCCAGCAATGTTTTAGATACCCTGGCATATACCTTGAAGCATGTTGTTATGAAAGGCATCCCTATACTGTTGACAGCCCAGTGACATTTGATAAATGTGAACTGCTCCAGCTAACCCTCAGCTGTATTTGTTATCACTGTTACACACCAACATGTCTTGTCTCTGTCTATTTATATATCTATCTGTCTGTCTGTCTATCTGCCTGTCTGTCTGTCTGTCTACCCGTCTGTCTGTCTGCATGTCTGTCTGTCTCTGATTATCTCTTTCTATCTGCCTGGAGCATAGGATATCAAACTCCTTGAAGAATCATGTTATGACATCTGTTATCAGCTTGGTGACATTTGATAAATGGGTGCTCAGGGGAGCCCTGGCTTTGTTTTTACTGATACCCACAAACATGTTTCTATCTGTTTGTCTGTCTGTCTACCTATCTATCTGTCTATCTTTGCCTGGAATTTTTTATTATCCTAGGTAATTTACACTATGCATAATAACTGTATTTATGTGTACATGTGAGAGAGAGATATAGATAGATAGAGATACAGATAGAGATATAGATAGACAGATATAAGGATAGACAGAGATATAGACAGAGAGACAGCCAAAGCAAGCCAGCCGGCCAGCCTGCCGAATGCATAAGAAAGAGGGAACACTGAAGCAGGCCTACTGGCCCATGCAAGGCAGGTACATGTCACACTCCTTCCCCGGCTTAGACAAATGACCCACCTAGACAGGTCACATCCATTGACTAGCACACGCTAGTAAGATCCAACTCACACCCACCCACACTCACTCATGTATTTATCTAACCAATTTTTACTTTCCTCTTAAAATGGGAGTGTTAATGCGACATGGCATCAGTGAATCCCTGGTGTTTGCCATGCTATTTGCTCTAGCTGGTGCTCAATTGAACTGGTGTTCCCACAAGGTACTAAGTGCTCCCAGATTTTTTTAATAGTGCGCACACTGAGTGCACAGACCCATTCTTTCATGTCTAGGCGACTCAAGCTTACTGTGCCAAATTTGAAGGAATGAAAAATAAAACGATCTACATTTGGAGCGCTACGCATGCAAACGTAGATCTACGTTTGGACAGTTTAAGGGTTAAACAACCATGGTGACATTACACATCCCTGTCTAAGACCTACTTTTACTGGGAAGTAGTCTCCCTCTCTTCTACACACCCTAACCTGAGCCTCACTATCCTCATAAAAACTCTTTACAGCATTTAGTAACTTACCACCTATTCCATATACTTGCAACATTTGCCACATTGCTCCCCTATCCACTCTATCATATGCCTTTTCTAAATCCATAAATGCAATAAAAACTTCCCTACCTTTTTCTAAATACTGTTCACATATATGCTTCAATGTAAACACTTGATCTACACATCCCCTACCTGCTCTAAAACCTCCTTGTTCATCCGCAATCCTACATTCTGTCTTACCTCTAATTCTTTCAATTATAACCCTACCATACACTTTTCCTGGTATATTCAGTAAACTTATTCCTCTATAATTTTTACAATCTCTTTTGTCCCCCTTCCCTTTATATAAAGGGACTATACATGCTCTCCGCCAATCTCTAGGTACCTTCCCCTCTTTCATACATTTTTTTTTTTTCAACAAGTCAGCCGTCTCCCACCGAGGCAGGGTGACCCAAAACGAAAGAAAATCCCCAAAAAGAAAATACTTTCATCATCATTCAACACTTTCACCACACTCGCACATTATCACTGTTTTTGCAGAGGTGCTCAGAATACAACAGTCTAGAAGCATACACATATAAAGATACACAACATATCCCTCCAAACTGCCAATATCCCAAACCCCTCCTTTAAAGTGCAGGCATTGTACTTCCCATTTCCAGGACTCAAGTCCGACTATATGAAAATAACCGGTTTCCCTGAATCCCTTCACTAAATATTACCCTGCTCACACTCCAACAGATCGTCAGGTCCCAAGTACCATTCGTCTCCATTCACTCCTATCTAACACGCTCACGCACGCTTGCTGGAAGTCCAAGCCCCTTACCCACAAAACCTCCTTTACCCCCTCTCTCCAACCCTTTCGAGGACGACCCCTACCCCGCCTTCCTTCCCCTATAGATTTATATGCTTTCCATGTCATTCTACTTTGATCCATTCTCTCTAAATGACCAAACCACCTCAACAACCCCTCTTCTGCCCTCTGACTAATACTTTTATTAACTCCACACCTTCTCCTAATTTCCACACTCCGAATTTTCTGCATAATATTTACACCACACATTGCCCTTAAACAGGACATCTCCACTGCCTCCAACCGTCTCCTCGCTGCTGCATTTACCACCCAAGCTTCACACCCATATAAGAGTGTTGGTACTACTATACTTTCATACATTCCCTTCTTTGCCTCCATAGATAACGTTTTTTGACTCCACATATACCTCAACGCACCACTCACCCTTTTTCCCTCATCAATTCTATGATTAACCTCATCCTTCATAAATCCATCCGCCGACACGTCAACTCCCAAGTATCTGAAAACATTCACTTCTTCCATACCCTTCCTCCCCAATTTGATATCCAATTTTTCTTTATCTAAATCATTTGACACCCTCATCACCTTACTCTTTTCTATGTTCACTTTCAACTTTCTACCTTTACACACATTCCCAAACTCATCCACTAACCTTTGCAATTTTTCTTTAGAATCTCCCATAAGCACAGTATCATCAGCAAAAAGTAACTGTGTCAATTCCCATTTTGAATTTGATTCCCCATAATTTAATCCCACCCCTCTCCCAAACACCCTAGCATTTACTTCCTTTACAACCCCATCTATAAATATATTAAACAACCATGGTGACATTACACATCCCTGTCTAAGACCTACTTTTACCGGGAAGTAGTCTCCCTCTCTTCTACACACCCTAACCTGAGCCTCACTATCCTCATAAAAACTCTTTACAGCATTTAATAACTTACCGCCTATTCCATATACTTGCAACATCTGCCACATTGCTCCTCTATCCACTCTATCATATGCCTTTTCTAAATCCATAAATGCAATAAAAACTTCCCTACCTTTATCTAAATACTGTTCACATATATGCTTCAATGTAAACACCTGATCTACACATCCCCTACCCACTCTAAAACCTCCTTGCTCATCCGCAATCCTACATTCTGTCTTACCTCTAATTCTTTCAATTATAACCCTACCGTACACTTTTCCTGGTATACTCAGTAAGCTTATTCCTCTATAATTTTTACAGTCTCTTTTGTCCCCTTTCCCTTTATATAAAGGGACTATACATGCTCTCTGCCAATCCCTAGGTACCTTCCCCTCTTTCATACATTTATTAAACAAAAGTACCAACCACTCCAACACTATATCCCCCCCTGCTTTTAACATTTCTGTCATGATCCTATCAGTTCCAGCTGCTTTACCCCCTTTCATTTTACGTAATGCCTCACGTACCTCCCCCACACTTACATTCTGCTCTTCTTCACTCCTAAAAGATGGTATACCTCCCTGACCAGTGCATGAAATTACTGCCTCTGTTTCTTCCTTAACATTTAGAAGTTCCTCAAAATATTCTCGCCATCTACCCAATACCTCCATCTCCCCATCTACTAACTCCCCTACTCTGTTTTTAACTGACAAATCCATATTTTCCCTAGGCTTTCTTAACTTGTTTAACTCACTCCAAAATTTTTTCTTATTTTCATTAAAATTTCTTGACAGTGCCTCTCCCACTCTATCATCTGCTCTCCTTTTGCACTCTCTCACCACTCTCTTTACCTTTCTTTTACTCTCCATATACTCTGCTCTTCTTATAACACTTCTGCTTTGTAAAAACCTCTCATAAGCTACCTTTTTCTCTTTTATCACACCCTTTACTTCATCATTCCACCAATCACTCCTCTTTCCTCCTGCCCCCACCCTCCTATAACCACAAACTTCTGCCCCACATTCTAATACTGCATTTTTAAAACTATTCCAACCCTCTTCAACCCCCCCACTACTCATCTTTGCACTAGCCCACCTTTCTGCCAATAGTCGCTTATATCTCACCCGAACTTCCTCCTCCCTTAGTTTATACACTTTCACCTCCCTCTTACTTGTTGTTGCCACCTTCCTCTTTTCCCATCTACCTCTTACTCTAACTGTAGCTACAACTAAATAATGATCCGATATATCAGTTGCCCCTCTATAAACATGTACATCCTGGAGCCTACCCATCAACCTTTTATCCACCAATACATAATCTAATAAACTACTTTCATTACGTGCTACATCATACCTTGTATATTTATTTATCCTCTTTTTCATAAAATATGTATTACTTATTACCAAATTTCTTTCTACACATAGCTCAATTAAAGGCTCCCCATTTACATTTACCCCTGGCACCCCAAATTTACCTACTACTCCTTCCATAACATTTTTACCCACTTTAGCATTGAAATCCCCAACCACCATTACTCTCACACTTGATTCAAAACTCCCCACGCATTCACTCAACATTTCCCAAAATCTCTCTCTCTCCTCTACACTTCTCTCTTCTCCAGGTGCATACACGCTTATTATAACCCACTTTTCACATCCAATCTTTATTTTACTCCACATAATCCTTGAATTAATACATTTATAGTCCCTCTTTTCCTGCCATAGCTTATCCTTCAACATTATTGCTACTCCTTCTTTAGCTCTAACTCTATTTGAAACCCCTGACCTAATCCCATTTATTCCTCTCCACTGAAACTCTCCCACCCCCTTCAGCTTTGTTTCACTTAAAGCCAGGACATCCAGCTTCTTCTCATTCATAACATCCACAATCATCTCTTTCTTATCATCTGCACAACATCCACGCACATTCAGACTTCCCACTTTGACAATTTTCTTCTTCTTATTCTTTTTAGTAATCTTTACAGGAAAAGGGGTCACTAGCCCATTGTTCCCGGCATTTTAGTTGACTTTTACAACATGCATGGCTTACGGAGGAAAGATTCTTATTCCACTTCCCCATGGATATAAAAGGAAAATTAATAAGACCAAGAACTATTAAGATAAAATCAAAGAAAACTCAGATGAGTGTGTATAAATAAATGTGTACATGTATGTGTAGTGTGACCTAAGTGTAAGTAGAAGTAGCAAGACATACCTGTAATCTTGCATATTTATGAGACAGACAAAAGACATCAGCAATCCTACCATCATGTAAAACAATCACAGGCTTCGTTTTACACTCACTTGGCAGGACGGTAGTACCTCCCTGGGTGGTTGCTGTCTACCAACCTACTAAAATACCAACCACTCCAACACTATATTCCCCCCTGCTTTTAACATTTCTGTCATGATCCCGTCAGTTCCAGCTGCTTTATCCCCTTTCATTCTACATAATGCCTCACGCACCTCCCCCACACTCACATCCTGTTCTTCTTCACTCCTAAAAGATGGTATACCTCACTGTCCAGTGCATGAAATTACCGCCTCCCTCTCTTCGTCGACATTTAAAAGTTCCTCAAAATATTCTCGCCATCTACACAATACCTCCCTCTCCCTATCTACTAACTCCCCTACTCTGTTTTTAACTGACAAATCCATTTGTTCCCCAGGCTTTCTTAACTTGTTTAACTCACTCCAAAATTTTTTCTTATTTTCATTAAAATTTCTTGACAGTGCCTCTCCCACTCTTATCATCTGCTCTCCTTTTGCACTCTCTCACCACTCTCTTCACCTTTCTTTTACTCTCCATATACTCTACTCTTCTTATAACACTTCTGCTTTGTAAAAACCTCTCATAAGCTAACTTTTTCTCTTTTATCACAACCTTTACTTCATCATTCCACCAATCACTCCTCTTTCCTCCTGCACCCACCCTCCTATAACCACAAACTTCTGCCCCACATTCTAATACTGCATTTTTAAAACTATTCCAACCCTCTTCAACCCCCCCACTGCTCATACTTGCACCAGTCCACCATTCTGCCAATAGTTGCTTATATCTCACCAGAACTTCCTCCTCCCTTAGTTTACACACTTTCACCTCCCTCTTACTTGTTGTTGCCATTTTCCTCTTTTCCCATCTACCTCTTACTCTAACTGTAGCTACAACTAAATAATGATCCGATATGTCAGTTGCCCCTCTATAAACGTGTACATCCTGGAGCCTACCCATCAACCTTTTATCCACCAATACATAATCTAACAAACTACTTTCATTACGTGCTATATCATACCTTGTATATTTATTTATCCTCTTCTTCATAAAATATGTATTACTTATTACTAAACCTCTTTCTACACATAGCTCAATTAAAGGCTCCCGATTTTCATTTACCCCTGGCGCCCCAAATTTACCTACTACTCCCTCCACAACATTTTTGCCCACTTTAGCATTGAAATCCCCAACCACCATTACTCTCACACTTGGTTCAAACTCCCCATGCATTCACTCAACATTTCCCAAAATCTCTCTCTCTCCTCTACACTTCTCTCTTCTCCAGGTGCATATACACTTACTATAACCCACTTTTCACATCCAACCTTAATTTTACTCCACATAATCCTTGAATTAACACATTTATAGTCCCCCTTTTCCTGCCATAACTTATCCTTCAACATTATTGCTACTCCTTCTTTAGCTCTAACTCTATTTGAAACCCCTGACCTAACCCCATTTATTCCTCTCCACTGAAACTCTCCTACCCTCTTCATCTTTGTTTCACTTAAAGCCAGGACATCCAGCTTCTTCTCATTCATACACAAATAACCCGCACATAAAAGAGAGAAGCTTACGACAACGTTTCGGTCCGACTTGGACCATTTACAAATTCTCATTCATAACATCCACAATCATCTCTTTCTTATCATTTGCACAACATCCAAGCACATTCAGACTTCCCACTTTGACAATTTTCTTCTTCTTATTCTTTTTAGTAATTATTACAGAAAGAGGGGATACTAGCCCATAGTTCCCGGCATTTCAGTTGACTTTTACAACACGCATGGCTTACGAAGTAAAGATTCTTATTCCACTTCTCCATGGATATAAAAGGAAAAATAATAAGACCAAGAACTATTAAGATAAAATCAAAGAAAACTCAGACAAGTGTGTATAAATAAACATGTACATGTATGTGTAGTGTGATCTAAGTGTAAGTAGAAGTAGCAAGACGTACCGGAAATCTTGCATGTTTATGAGACAGAAAAAAGACACCAGCAATCCTACCAACATGTAAAACAATTACAGGTTTCCGTTTTACACTCACTTGGCAGGACGGTAGTACCTCCCTGAGCGGTTGCTGTTTACCAACCTACTATTATTATTATATTATTATTATTATTATTATTATTGCATTATTATTATTATATTCTCTGTCTCTCTCATGGCAGCTTAATAAATGATTAAACTCAGTGAACAAGGTATGTGGATGGTAATAATAATAATACGTAATAATAATAATAATTAATAATAAATAATAATAAATAATGATAATAAATAATAATAATAATAATAATAAATAATAATAATAATAATAATAATAATAATAAATGCTCTGGAGTGGTTTAAATGTCAGTTACCAAACCTGTACAAAATACGTATGACATTTAAACCACTCGGGGGTGATTATTATTCTTACGATTTTTTTTTTTTTCAACAAGTCGGCCGTCTCCCACCGAGGCAGGGTGACCCAAAAAAGAAAGAAAATCCCCAAAAAGAAAATACTTTCATCATCATTCAACACTTTTACCACACTCACACATTATCACTGTTTTTGCAGAGGTGCCCAGAATACAACAGTTTAGAAGCATATACGTATAAAGATACACAACATATCCCTCCAAAATGCCAATATCCCAAACCCCTCCTTTAAAGTGCAGGCATTGTACTTCCCATTTCCAGGACTCAAGTCCGACTATACGAAAATAACCGGTTTCCCTGAATCCCTTCACTAAATATTACCCTGCTCACACTCCAACAGATCATCAGGTCCCAAGTATCATTCGTCTCCATTCACTCCTATCTAACACGCTCATGCACGCGTGCTGGAAGTCCAAGCCCCTCGCCCACAAAACCTCCTTTTCCCTCTTTCCAACCCTTTCGAGGATGACCCCTACCCCTCCTTCCTTCCCCTATAGATTTATATGCTTTCCATGTCATTCTACTTTGATCCATTCTCTCTAAATGACCAAACCACCTCAACAACCCCTCTTCTGCCCTCTGACTAATGCTTTTATTAACTCCACACCTTCTCCTAATTTCCACACTCCGAATTTTCTGCATAATATTTACACCACACATTGCCCTTAGACAGGACATCTCCACTGCCTCCAACCGTCTCCTCGCTACTGCATTTACCACCCAAGCTTCACATCCATATAAGAGTGTTGGTACTACTATACTTTCATACATTTCCTTCTTTGCCTCCATAGATAACGTTTTTTGACTCCACATATACCTCAACGCACCACTCACCCTTTTTCCCTCATCAATTCTATGATTAACCTCATCCTTCATAAATCCATCCGCCGACACGTCAAACTCCCAGGTATCTGAAAACATTCACTTCTTCCATACTCCTCCTTCCCAATTTGATATCCAATTTTTCTTTATCTAAATCATTTGATACCCTCATCACCTTACTCTTTTCTATGTTCACTTTCAACTTTCTACCTTTACACACATTCTCAAACTCATCCACTAACCTTTGCAATTTTTCTTTAGAATCTCCCATAAGCACAGTATCATCAGCAAAAAGTAACTGTGTCAATTCCCATTTTGAATTTGATTCCCCATAATTTAACCCCACCCCTCTCCCGAACACCCTAGCATTTACTTCTTTTACAACCCCATCTATAAATATATTAAACAACCATGGTGACATTACACATCCCTGTCTAAGACCTACTTTTACTGGGAAGTATTTTCCCTCTCTTCTACACACCCTAACCTGAGCCTCACTATCCTCATAAAAACTCTTAACAGCATTTAATAACTTACCACTTATTCCATATACTTGCAACATCTGCCACATTGCTCCTCTATCCACTCTATCATATGCCTTTTCTTTTATCACACCCTTTACTTCATCATTCCACGAATCACTCCTCTTTCCACCTGCCCCCACCCTCCTATAACCACAAACTTCTGCCCCACATTCTAATACTGCATTTGTAAAACTATTCCAACCATCAACCCCCCCCCCCCACTACTCATCTTTGCACTAGCCCACCTTTCTGCCAACAGTCGCTTATATCTCCCCCGAACTTATTATTATTATTATTATTATATTATCAGTATTTTATTATTATTATTAGGATTTTATGCCATACGAGAACTTGTGACATGGAAACAGGCAGCGCAGCATCTAAGCATCAAGTATCTCAGTCTCCTTCCTACAGTCACTCAGTACATTAGCTTTCACTGTCTCCAAGACTACATATTTGTACAAATTTGCACTTTATTGTACATCCCAAAGTACAAGATGTCAGTGAAAAGGAAGATCTTGACTTTACCTCAAGGAAGCGCCAAGAAACAAAGGAAGGCTCTCGACCTTGAGGTGAAAATGAAGATTATAAACAAGTATGAAGCTGATTAGAAAGTGCAAGTGATAGCTGATGATTTGAAGCTGGCGCATTCTCCTATTCCCACTATCTTGAAGGATAAAGATAGAGTGAAAGAGGCAGTGAAAGCATCAACAGGATTTCAAGCCATAACAACTAGGCAGCGAAAGCATGATAAAGATGCCCAAATTAATAAAAATTGACATGTACGGAGAGGTACTGGAGGGTGTGCGGGGCTATACAAGAGAGAGGGAGAAGGCGCCAGCAATGTCTCTTGGTAACTCATGCTTCACTATGATGTACGGATGTGTAAGCTCATGGCACAATAAAATATTGTATAATTATAGTATTACTATCAATAAAGGTTATCTACCTATCTCATCTATTCCAGAACAATATTAGGTATAACATGAATAGTGTAGAAGCATGATAAAGACACCCAAATTAATAAAAACTGACATTACATATTATAAAGAGAGATATTGAAGGGTGGAGGGCTGGGAAAGATTTAAAAAAAAAAAAAAAAAATCAGCTATGCACGTTTCCTGGAATATCTCGGAAGTAAATCATTGACCTATTTCATGTTGTATTACCGTTAATAATAAGCAGATTGAAAGTAATTTCCCAGCAAACATAAAACTGAATTTTTTAATTTTGGGAGGTGACACTTTCGAGGTGTCAGTAAGGGGTGATTCCTCGATTAGCAACGAAATCATTTACCGATGGGGTCTTAGGCCCCTAACTCCATCATTAAGTGAGGAGAGGCTGTATTATTATTTTTAACAAACCACCCATCTCTAACTGAGGCAGGGTAACCCAAAGAAAAAGTTTTATAGTTTTACTTCTTTTTACATTTTGTAACCATGCTCCCAGCATATTAGTTGCCTCTCATGACACGTACAGCTTATTGAGAAAGGTCTCTGATCAACACAGATTATGATCATCATGTTCATGGGAAAATGCTTGGCTAACTGGAATCATATAGTGCCTGGAGGATGGGAAGTAATCAGATTTGATAAAGGAAAGAGACAGCTTCAATTTCTTGAATCAAGAGCACACCAATGGTCAAAACAATTTAACTGCTAATCCTAAGTAGATACCTATAAATAATTTCTATACACTTACATCAAGTAATGCTTAACCCTTTGACTGTCGCAAGCCCCTTTCTGAAACTGTCATTCTATGTCGCAAAATTTTTGGGAAAAAAAAAAAAAAAAATTTTTATGAAATGATAGAGTCTTTTCCCCATGGTAATGACACCAAAATTACAAAATTTGGTCGAAAACTCATGGAATTACGCTCCCGCGAAGTTAGCGGTCTCGGCGACATATACGCATTGGCAATTTCACCAACTTTGAGCCCTGTTTTTGACCAGTTCCGTTGTTCCGGTTGACCAAACTCATAGCTATTTCTTTAGAACTCCATTTTTTCTATCAGTTGAGTACAAGAAACTGCCCATTTACCAATTTGAACTACCCAATAAAATGGTCAGAAATTAGCAATTTGGCCAATTTTGCATAAAATAAAATAGATGCCAATTTCAAAATAAGGTCCAGAATAAACAATGTAGACATTCTTGGCACTAAAATAACATATCCTCTGTTCATTAGTCACATCTCTAGGCCCCTCTTATATTACTCCTGCTTTCTATTTTGATTCTTTATTCATGCAAAAAATACAAAATTTACTGTTATGCAGACTACTGCATTATTGTAAAAATGGTATAAATAATATCAGTGCACTAGTGAAAGAATATTAGACTCCCCAGTTGACATGTATTGGACGTGTGGTGTCATTTGCTTACTCTTGAACATTGGTAAAAATCGAACATTTCCGCTACTTTGAGCTCAATTTCAAGGTCGTTTTTGAGAAAGTAATCAAAATCATCTCTATTTCTGTAATATGTTTTCCATTTTATCACACGAAACCATGAAAACGAGAATACAGTGATAAATACTATACGAAAATACACCTCAAAGTCGACGTTTTAATCCAAAAAAACGGTCAGTTTTTTTTTTCTCATTATGCACTGCGTGCTGCAGGATTTTTTTTATGTGGTGCACACTGACCCCACAGACCCATTTTCTCACATGTGGGCCTACCAGCTTTCTCCTGCTTGATTTGAAGCCGCTAGAATTTATGCGTTTAAATATGTCCGAAACAGTGGCGCATAAGACGTATATATACAACCGAAACAAAGGGTAATCTCAGCCTTCTTGAAGGGACTACAAAATAAAAAAAAAAAAAATTAACAGCTGTCTCCCACCAAGGCAGGGTGACCCGAATAAACTACATTTCTTATTTTTGCATTCAGTAATTTATGCTTCAGAAGGGGTTATTAATCCCTTGCTCCTGGCATTTTAGTAGCCTCTTACGACACACATGGGTTACCGAGGAAGAATTCTGTTCCGCTTCCCAATGGAGATTAAATTGAAACATATGATCCCAATTATTATTAAATCATGAGATGTAAATTAGCTTTTATCATCACCTTTTCCAATGCTTATGTTATAACAAAGAAATATTTGTCTCTGCTTACCTGGTTAAAATTGCTCTCACTGACAGAAAATGTTTGAGTTTGCTCAGTGTCCAAATCCACTTTTTCATTAAGTTCTTCTGAACTTTCACTATCTGTTGATGTGTCTTCTCTGTATGTATCCCCTTTCTTTCGCTTATCACTACCACTAAGCTTCTCTGTGTCTGTACTTTTTCTTCTTTCTCTACCTTTCACTACATCTGCTATAGTTGGTCTGACACAAGAGAAAGCTTTTTCACTAGCACTTTTGTGATTCAACTTATCATTCTGTTCTGCAGGGTCTATTTTCCCTTTTGTACACACAGGTAATGATACATCTATTCTAACAGCCTCTTTATCATCTTTCTTAATCATACTGCTTAAAACATCACTATTATAGTTTATGTTATTTGTTGCTAGAAGCTTTTGTGATTCAACTGAACTAATGCTGGACACTTTTAACAATTCACTGTGATTTTCAAATAATCTATTTATTCGGCTTGCTTTAGACTTCTCACTCGAATCACCAGCACATCTTTCATTTTGATCTTTACGTTTCGGTGAAATGTCTTTATTACTAGTGATTTTATGTTTCGGAGAGAGTTCTTTACAATTTATAACTTTATGCTTCGGAGATGTATCTTTATTACTTGCAGTCTTATGTTTTGGAGATTGGTCTTTATTACTACTAGCAATTTTATGTTTTGTAGAATTATCTTTATTACTCGTGACTTTATATTTTGGAGAGATATCCTTATTACTTGTGATTTTGTGCAATGGCGAGAGGTCTTTATTACTTGTGCTTTTATATTTCGGAGAGATATCTTTATTAGAAGTTATTTTATGTTTCGGAGAGAGACTATCATTACTAGTGATTTTATGTTTCGGTGATAGGTCTTTATTACTTGTAATATCAGCAGACAAGTCCTTTATTAAACTAGTTCCAGTGGAGTATAATTCTTGATTGCCTTTTCTCTCATCAGCCTTTTCTTCTATCAGCCTTTTACTCTTTTTCCTTGATCTTTTCTTTTGCTCAGATCCTCTGTTCAAACTCTTCTCCTGGTTATAGACTTTGTTTAATTTTTCAGTGGAAAAAGAATTTTTCTCTAAAGTATGCTCCTTGCTATGCCTTTTCATGTAATCAAGTTCTTTGATGATGATCTTCTTCTCACAACCTGGATCAGGGTTTGGCAATTTTTCAGCACTTAGCTCAGACATTGTTTTTTTATCAAAGCCTGGTTCTCTACAGGCTTTCTTTTCAAGAAGGGGTTCAACAATAGAAATTCTTTTTACACCAAGTTCTGTATCATATTTGCCTTGCAAACACTGTTCCTTACTAGAGTTATCATAACTGCAATCTTTCTTTTGTTTCTTTTCAAAGCTGGATTCTTTCCTTGATTTCTTTTCTTGAGTCACATCTCTACTTGCCAACTTTTCAGAAAACAGATCTTTGGTTTTATCCTCTACTCCAGGTTCTCTGTCACATTTTATCTCAGAAATATATTCTGCATCAGATCTTTGGTCTGGAGCCGTTTCTTTATTTGTTTTTTCACTTATTAAGTCTTTATTCAATCTTTTATCTGAATTAGACTCTTTCCTTGAGCGTTTTTCATGAGCATCCTTACTACTACGTTTTTCTGGAGATGAAGTTTTACTAGATTTCTTTTCCACAGAAAAATCCTTGACAGATTCATCAATATTTTCCTCTTTGGTCTGTTTCCTCTCTGAACCCATCTCCTTGCTACTTTGCTTTCTTTCTTTGCTTGGTTTTCTTTCATGAGAAGCATCTTTTCCAGATTTCTTTTCAGGAGTGGAATCTTTGATTACTTTCTTCTCCACAACAAATTCTTTGTTTTTCTCAAGTGTTAAAGACTTACTTTTCTTCTCCAAAACAGAGTCCTTACTAGAGTCCCTATTAGTTTTCTTCTCTGTAGTATTTCCTTTACTTAATTTCTTGTCAGTATTTTTTCCAGGTTTCTTGTCTGATGTACCATCTTTATCATACTTCTTCCCATTATTATCATTTCTACTCACTATATTGTCACAAAATAATTCAACAGGAGATTTATTTTCTGAAAACTCTCTGTTAGATTTTTTGTCACTGGCAGCATCCTCATTAGCCCTTCTATCAAGAGCTTCTATACTGTGTGACTTCTCTACAGAGGCATCCTTGATTTTCCTCTTCTCAGGAGAAAGATCTTTACTTGATCTTCTATCAAGAGAGGAATCTCTGCCACCTCTCCTTTCTGTCTCTCTCTCTTTTAGCTTTTTTTCTTCAACCACTTCAATTCTTATCTTTTTGTCAGAACCATTATCTTTTAAGCATTTTTTCTCTGGGTGACCTTCTTTACAGAGATCTCTTCTAACTTTCTGTTCCACACTAACTTCCTTCACTGGTTTATCATAACTTATTTCCTTAGTTGACCTCCACTCAAGAGTAGCTTCACAATTTTTTTTAGTTAAATTATTACTTTCTTTACTGAGCTTCTTTTCACAGCTTACATCTTTTGTCGTCTTTTCAGATAAAATTTTATTCGGCTTTTTTTCTGAATTGTACTCTTTATTTAAAGACTTGTCAAAATTTATTTCTTTTAATGAAGTGATGTCTGGAGCAGCATCCTTACTCGAATTCTTCTCAAGGTTGAAGTCCTTAGATATTCGTTTGTCAATATTTGATTCTTTACTTAAATTTCTTTCACTGTTCATATCTCTACTGGATTTATTTTCAAACAAAGATTCTCTATTAAACTTTCTTTCAGTTGCTATTTCCTTATTTAAAGTCCTTCCAGGATTACAATCACGTATCTCTCTTTCAGTTTCCTTTCTTTCTGGAATATCTTTAATAACCTCATTTGACTTAACATCAGTCTTCAAAAGTTCTTTCCTTTTTTCATCCCAAACATCCTTTTCTAGCTTTGTTTTAGTTTTATCATGGTTGTTATCTTTTGTATCCATAACATTCTCAATGTGAAAAGTCTGGGTACAGTGATCAACAGAAATACCTGATGTATCTTTCTTACTTGGACTAGAAACTTTGTCAAGCTGCCAACTGGTGCTTTGAGGTGATAGTGTGTTCACATTTTTGCTAGATTTTGGGGATTCATAGACTTTATTGTACTTGGTTGTAGATTCATTAGATACTTTTTCTTGAATTTTTGATAAATCATTACCCAAAACTAAAGCCTTTTGCTCATTTTGCTGTAAATTTAGATTTTTTGTGCTGAAGAGTAAGCGATCAAATTCACGATTCAATTCCAATTCCTTTTCACGTCTTCTCTCTTCCAATTCTGCTAATGATAATGGCATATTTTTTCCTTCCTCAGTTTTGTCTTTATCACTGTCCTCCCACTTGGCTGTGATATCACACTTCCTCTCTGGCGGTGACACACTATCTCTTTTGTAAGGCTGAAAAGAAATTGTTCTATTTTCTTCTACTTTTAACCCAAGAAGAGGTACACTGGGTTTACTTTCATCAACACCTTTAGATCTAGAGATATTTTCCTCAACAACTGATCCACTGTTTTCAGACTTAGGCTCACTTACAAGACCAGGATTCGTAACACTTAAACTTCTAACTTCAGTACAAAGTGTTTCATTCACTACATGCAAGTTACTGTCTGATGTCTGCTCAATTCTAATTGAGCCACCATCATTTCCTTTAGGTAATGGCACTGGTAGTAATTGTTTAACTTCATCTATTTTTGACAAATGTACACTTTTATTTACATTTTTATTTTTCTCGTTATCAATTCCATCAGTAGTCTCATCATCACTGAAAATACTTGATTTTCCAGAGTTTTTCTCCTCTAGCACAGGAACTTTGGTAACTTTACCAACACCAAATCCAACAGTTGCTATAGAATCACAAGATGATGAAGTGAATAAATGTGATGGCTTATGCTTGTCAAAAAGCTGAGATGATTTATGCATAGGGGATGAAGGGGAACTTGGCATTAAAATCTTGGCTTTCCCATCTGTCCTAACAGCAGTTCCAAACCCTTCACTCAATGTTAGCTTTGGTGCAGTGAGCTGTGGTTTTCTCCTTGGCAATGGTTTGTTCATGGGGCTGGAATCACCATCTTCATACTCCTTTTTCCTGTCATCATCAGAAGCAGAAGAGCTACTATCACTCCAATCTGAGCTATCTGAATCAGAATCCTGAAAGTAAAATTTGAGCAATCAGGATAAATGTTTGGTTTTAAAATAAAAGAATGCTTATATCTCTAAACAACCCTCATTTCCTACACTTTATACTGCATTTTTAACATACAATCATAACAAAATACACTAAATGTAATAAAATACTTATGTGATATAGGGAAAAATATGCATAAAAGAATTCTCTGAACCTTTGTGCAATCTTAACTACTGTACATGTGAAACTGTTATCAAATATTTTACTGATATTCATAATGTACAGTAATGGATTGCCTGCAACATTCATTTCAACTTTTCAAGATATAACAAGCGTAAATCGAGAATACTTATGAAGAAACGTTGGATAACTCAACACGTGAATATGAACCATAATATTTATTAGGGAATGTTAATCAATAAATCACATAACAAAGACTTAATACTTGTGAAATAATACTAATTCATCACTTAAGGATGAACCAAACACACTGTGGTAATTTGGCAAATTCATCACAAATCTATAACTATAATACAAGTCTTACTTATCTCATGAATATAAACCTGACAAAATTTAAGAACAAGAAAAAATAAAGAACTATGATAAATCTTCATTGCTATTAAGATATAAAAAGGGGTAAGGAAGTTTACATATAAAAAAAAAGCAGCTCATAGATGAATAAGATTACAGTGGACCTCCGAGTTTCGTGAATAATCCGTTCCAGAGAGCCTGCCGAAAGTCGAAATTCACGCAACTCGAAACCATTTTCCCCCATAAGAAATAATGGAAATAAAATTAATCCGTTCAAGACACCCAAAAATATTAAAATAAAATATTTTTTTCAAATTAAATAAAGATTTACATACTGAAAACAATCAGAAATCAAGTACATGCATTTAAAAAAATAATAACATTACACTTACCTTTACTGAATACTTCTGGGTGGATGGAAGACGGGAGGAGGGGATAGGAGGAAGGTGTACACTATTGCTTGGAAGGAGAATCTCCTTCCATTAGGACTTCAGGTACCAAGTCCTTATCTGGGGTTATTTCCCTTCTTTGTTTTTTAAAGACACTGGCACTGGGAACAACTTGAGAGCCACTGAACCCCTGTCACACAAAATATCTGTCCAGAGAGCTCTGTTTCTGGCATTTCTTTAAGATTTGTCTGAAGTGAGACACAACACTGTCATTGTACATGTTGCCAATACGACCTGCAACAGCTTTGTTAGGGTGAAGTTCATCCATAAATGTTTGCACTTCAGTCCACCTTGCACAAATGTCCTTAATCTTTGAAGAAGGCACCTTCCTCCATCTCTCTTCCTCCTCCTCGGCAGCAGTTTCCTTGCACTAGCTTTCCTTGGGCCCATGGTGATTTATTTAGCAGTTGCAATCACAAAAAACAATGGATTATTATGTATGAACCCGTGGGGTGATAGTCACGTGTTGGTAAACAATGGCACACTGAGCATGAATGGCGTGGGAGACTGACTTGGTGTGCACGGTGACGGGCGGGCGGGTACCGGACGGTCGCCAAATCACGAGTCTAATCACGAAACTCGAGGCCAAATTTTGCCAAAAAAAACTTGCCGAAAGTCAAATTTCACTAAAGCCGATGCTGCTGAAACTAGAGGGTCCACTGTATAAATAAAAAAAAGTTCAAAAAATGGGACATCTCATGACAGTGTGAGTGTGCAGAAGGAAGTATAACTAAACTAAGACTGACTAAGAACATATTGTGTATCAAAAGCAAATTACCTGGCTCCCACTATCTGATTTGGAGTTTGTTGGCGAAGGGGACCTTGACACAGAACGTGATTTGATACTTTCCCTCGATGCTGAGCGTGACCTGGAGCTAAGTCTTGAATCTGAATCAGATTCTGAACCATCAGTATCAGAATCATAGGCATCAGAGTCTTCATCACCTTGATCTTGATCCTCAACACTGTCCCAGTTCTCATTTATTGTCACCAACTGGCCTTTAGAATGATCGGGGGACGGAGAGTCCTGAACAGGATTGAAATAATCATTAAGCAGATCTTCCTAACTGGGAAGAAGAGTTTCATATAAAACAATACTGTGCCTTAATTACCTCTATATCCAACATAGATTTAATGTGCTAACTTCTTGTATAACAATGAATAATAAAATCTGTAAAAATAAGGAACCCTTGTACAGTATAAAGGTACTCTAGGTGCAACATTGGTTTGTTACTTTTACAAAGCTTTCCTGAATTAAACGATCATCCTGAATGAAATACTGTGCCTATTTAATTAAAAGTGCATTTTACACATCACAACAAAACAGATCTTACCGGAGAAATCACCGAGACAGAACAAGAACTTAAGATGCTGTACCAGACAGGAGCACAAAGTGAACTAAAAGCCATTTAGGATATTGCAAGAAACCCCAAATATTTCTATACATATGCAAAAAACAAGGTAAGACCTATTTGTAAAATTGGACTATTAATCATAGAAGGTTCAAACAGAGACTATATACATGAAATGAGCGAAATCCTAAAAGACCAGTACGAGTTGATATTTAGTACATCACTAAATGAAAGCAAGGTGGAGTACGCAGTAATTTTTTTTAATTTTATCTGAAGGCCATGCAGCCCAAATAACTGATTTAAACACTAGTCCCAAATAAAAAAAAATTAAAAACATACCTGCTTATTCAGTATCTGGACCAGATTCATGGAATTCCTTATTTATAAGAAAGTGCAAAGTACCACTAGCACAAGCACCTGGAACTATTTGGGGAAAGAACTTAAGAGCTAGGTGAAATACCAGAGACCTTAAAATATGCAGACACAGCTCCTTTGCATAAGTGAGGCAATAAAGTGCTAGAAAAAAATTCAGACCAGTAGTCCTACCATCCCACATTATAAAAGTCTTCAATAGCCATGAGATGCCAAATAACTAATTTTATGGAACACAGTTTGCACAACCCATACCAGCATGGATATAGAGCCAGACCATGCTTGTCCCAACTGCTAAACCACTGAGAGAATTGCAGAGGTGCAGGAAGAAAACCAAAACTCAAGTGTGGTATACAAGGTTTTTGCTAAGGCTTAGCAAAATGAGGGCTACAGGCATAACAGGGACAGTAGGAAGATAGATTTTCAACTGACACATAAAACAAAGAGCAGTATTAAACAGAGTAAAATCCAGCATTAGTGAGGTAAAAAACTCAACACCACAAAGCACTATCCTGGTGCCTCTAATGTTTCTTATCCTCATACCTGACATAAAAACACCTATCACAGTTTTGTATCAACATCTGAAGATAACACCAAAATAAGCATAGTCTTCTCCATAAAATAAACTAAAAAACTGCAGGAAGATATAAGCAGGCTTTTCCAGTGTGGAGTGGAAAGCAACATGACATTCAATGGTGATAAGTTCCAGCTACGTAGATATGGAAAAAATGAAGAACTCAAAAGAGATCCTATATACAAAACCCAAGAGGATCATCAAAGAGAATGAAAGGAACATGTGAAAGACCTGAGAGTAATAATGTCAGCTGACAAATTTAGAGCATTGGGAACAAAAGGACATTTAGTACCCTAAGAAGCAAAAAAAAAAAAAAAAATTCTACTCACTCCATACACAGAACAAGAAGTATGATATTAGAAGACATGGAGGAAGATATCAATGAACTCTTGGTAGAGAACAATTCCCAAGAGAAGCAGATACAGAAGGATCAGAAAGAAATGTATAGTAACATGGAAAATCAATTATTGAACACTGGCAATAGCATATTACACACGACATACGGTAATTTTTATCTTAATTTAATCTGACTGGAACCTTAAGATGACTGGGCCATCCTTGACCACTGTCAAGTCACCAATAAAAATGGCCAAGGACAGACCAAAACACTGTCATGAGGTTCCTCTTATAAGTGTGGGTTTTTAGTGAATTACTTAAATAGTCTTAGATTCAGGTAGAGCAGATTAAGTTACCTAGTGTATATCTTAATTGAAAATTGTATACATTATACTCATGTACTATATCAATTATATATCCAATAAAGTTTTTCAAGAATTAAACTTTAAATACCCATAAATATTTTTTTTTTATTATCACACCGGCCGATTCCCACCAAGGCAGGGTGGCCCGAAAAAGAAAAACTTTCACCATCATTCACTCCATCACTGTCTTGCCAGAAGGGTGCTTTACACTACAGTTTTTAAACTGCAACATTAACACCCCTCCTTCAGAGTGCAGGCACTGTACTTCCCATCTCCAGGACTCAAGTCCGGCCTGCCGGTTTCCCTGAATCCCTTCATAAATGTTACTTTGCTCACACTCCAACAGCACGTCAAGTATTAAAAACCATTTGTCTCCATTCACTCCTATCAAACACGCTCACGCATGCCTGCTGGAAGTCCAAGCCCCTCGCACACAAAACCTCCTTTACCCCCTCCCTCCAACCCTTCCTAGGCCGACCCCTACCCCGCCTTCCTTCCACTACAGACTGATACACTCTTGAAGTCATTCTGTTTCGCTCCATTCTCTCTACATGTCCGAACCACCTCAACAACCCTTCCTCAGCCCTCTGGACAACAGTTTTGGTAATCCCGCACCTCCTCCTAACTTCCAAACTACGAATTCTCTGCATTATATTCACACCACACATTGCCCTCAGACATGACATCTCCACTGCCTCCAGCCTTCTCCTCGCTGCAACATTCATCACCCACGCTTCACACCCATATAAGAGCGTTGGTAAAACTATACTCTCATACATTCCCCTCTTTGCCTCCAAGGACAAAGTTCTTTGTCTCCACAGACTCCTAAGTGCACCACTCACTCTTTTTCCCTCATCAATTCTATGATTCACCTCATCTTTCATAGACCCATCCGCTGACACGTCCACTCCCAAATATCTGAATATGTTCACCTCCTCCATACTCTCTCCCTCCAATCTGATATTCAATCTTTCATCACCTAATCTTTTTGTTATCCTCATAACCTTACTCTTTCCTGTATTCACCTTTAATTTTCTTCTTTTGCACACCCTACCAAATTCATCCACCAATCTCTGCAACTTCTCTTCAGAATCTCCCAAGAGCACAGTGTCATCAGCAAAGAGCAGCTGTGACAACTCCCACTTTGTGTGTGATTCTTTATCTTTTAACTCCACGCCTCTTGCCAAGACCCTCGCATTTACTTCTCTTACAACCCCATCTATAAATATATTAAACAACCACGGTGACATCACACATCCTTGTCTAAGGCCTACTTTTACTGGGAAAAAATTTCCCTCTTTCCTACATACTCTAACTTGAGCCTCACTATCCTCGTAAAAACTCTTCACTGCTTTCAGTAACCTACCTCCTACACCATACACTTGCAACATCTGCCACATTGCCCCCCTATCCACCCTGTCATACGCCTTTTCCAAATCCATAAATGCCACAAAGACCTCTTTAGCCTTATCTAAATACTGTTCACTTATATGTTTCACTGTAAACACCTGGTCCACACACCCCCTACCTTTCCTAAAGCCTCCTTGTTCATCTGCTATCCTATTCTCCGTCTTACTCTTAATTCTTTCAATTATAACTCTACCATACACTTTACCAGGTACACTCAACAGACTTATCCCCCTATAATTTTTGCACTCTCTTTTATCCCCTTTGCCTTTATACGAAGGAACTATGCATGCTCTCTGCCAATCCCTAGGTACCTTACCCTCTTCCATACATTTATTAAATAATTGCACCAACCACTCCAAAACTATATCCCCACCTGCTTTTAACATTTCTATCTTTATCCCATCAATCCCGGCTGCCTTACCCCCTTTCATTTTACCTACTGCCTCACGAACTTCCCCCACACTCACAACTGGCTCTTCCTCACTCCTACAAGATGTTATTCCTCCTTGCCCTATACACGAAATCACAGCTTCCCTATCTTCATCAACATTTAACAATTCCTCAAAATATTCCTTCCATCTTCCCAATACCTCTAACTCTCCATTTAATAACTCTCCTCTCCTATTTTTAACTGACAAATCCATTTGTTCTCTAGGCTTTCTTAACTTGTTAATCTCACTCCAAAACTTTTTCTTATTTTCAACAAAATTTGTTGATAACATCTCACCCACTCTCTCATTTGCTCTCTTTTTACATTGCTTCACCACTCTCTTAACTTCTCTCTTTTTCTCCATATACTCTTCCCTCCTTGCATCACTTCTACTTTGTAAAAACTTCTCATATGCTAACTTTTTCTCCCTTACTACTCTCTTTACATCATCATTCCACCAATCGCTCCTCTTCCCTCCTGCACCCACTTTCCTGTAACCACAAACTTCTGCTGAACACTCTAACACTACATTTTTAAACCTACCCCATACCTCTTCGACCCCATTGCCTATGCTCTCATTAGCCCATCTATCCTCCAATAGCTGTTTATATCTTACCCTAACTGCCTCCTCTTTTAGTTTATAAACCTTCACCTCTCTCTTCCCTGATGCTTCTATTCTCCTTGTATCCCATCTACCTTTTACTCTCAGTGAATGTGAATTATCATTAAATCTGTAAGGGAAGGAAGGCGGGGTAGGGGTCATTCTTGAGGGGAATAAAGGAGGGGGTAAAGGGGGTTTTGTGGGTGAGGGGCATGGACTTCCAGCAAGCGTGTGTGAGTGTTAGATAGGAGTGAATGGAGACGAATGGTTTTTGGGACCTGACGAACTGTTGGAGTGTGAGCAGGGTAATATTTTGTGAAGGGATTCACGGAAACCAGTTAGCCGTACTTGAGTCCTGAAAATGGGAAGTACAATGCCTGCACTTTAAAGAAGGGGTTTGGGATATGGGCAGTGTGGAGGGACATCTAAACTGTCGTATCTGAGAGCCTCTGCAAAGACAGTGATTATGTATGAATGATAGTAAGTGTTGAATGATGATGAAAGCTTTTTCTTTCTTTTTGGGTTTTTGCTTTATTTTTGGGTCACCCTGCCTCGATGAGAAATGGCCGATGTGTTAAAAATCAATCAAAAACCTTCTGAATGTTTTCAAAATGTGGTTTAGCTATACCTTTGACAGAGAAAATACAACTCACTCTAATAGCCTGTATATCAACAGTTGAAGGTAAATCCTGTGGCTCCTCTTCTTCCTCATCCTCTTCATGGGCAACTGAAGGAGGCCCCCACATGTGATGATGGTGAGGGAGTGGGGGTGTTATATGGGGATGGTGGTGTGGTGGTGGTGGTGAGGCGAGGTGGTGTGGTGGTGGTGGTGGTGGTGAAGTTAAGTGGTGGTGATGGTGGTGTGGGGGAGGTGGTGGTGGGGGTGGAGGAGACGTCAGATGGTGGTGGTGGTGGTGATGGTGGTGATGATGAGATGAGTGGTGAGGAGATGTGAGTGGAGGAGCAACAAGAGGATGTGGTGGTGGGGATACTGATGCCAAGGAGGCTGCTGGAGGAGTTGGAGTTGTAGCTGGCACCACAACAGATGTCTGTGCTAACTGTTTTGCCCCTTCAAGTGTCATGGGCTCAGCCAGTGTGGCACTCTCCTCCTCATCCTCACTCAACATCATATCCTGAAAATTAACATCAATTAATAGATAGAACACATTTAAATGTTTTCAAGTTGATAAGAAGACTTAGAATATAAAGCAATGAATGTAAGTATGGTATACAGGTACTCCTCACTTTACGACCTATCTGTTTAACGATCGCTCAGATTTACAACCAGCTCTCCGACCAGTGTATGTGTATTTTACTTTTTTATTTCTTTTTAATGCCTAGTTCTATTTTTAATATACTAAAAATGTTATAAAAGGTGCAAAGGTGGCATTCTCTCAGACTAATCATTCAACAAACCCTTCCTTCTCCCACCTGCACCTACTCTCCTATAACAACAAACCTTTGCTGTACACTCTAGCACTGAATTCTCAAAACAATCTCACGTCATCCTGCCTTCACTGTCCTAAAGGTAATGACACCAAAAAATTTGATGGAAAATTTAAGTTCTATTTTAAGCCAATTTCATTGCTTATTTCAACCGAATTCTTAGGTATCTCGCTAGTACGCCTTCCATTCTATCGACTGAGCACAAGAAACTGCCCATTTGATTATCAAAACTATTTTATACAAATTCAAATTTAAAAAGTCCAAAATAAACAACGTAGATATTCCAGGCACTGCAATATTTCCTATGTCCATTAATCACACTCCCAGACCTCTCCTATATTACACTTGCCTTTCATTCTGAATTCATTGTCACACATACAAAAATATCCGATTTACCCTATTTCTCAGATAATAATATATAACCAGGAATGATAAGGCATGGTTTATGACATCCCAATAATTGAATCAGACCTAGTAAAAACCCATAAAACAGACAATAGGGTGTAAGGGAGCTTTACTCATTCTCAAGAAAATTGTCAAAAATTTAACATTTCCACTACTTTGAGAGCAATTTCAAGCTACTTCTCATCCAACCAGTTCAATAGTATGTTTTCCATTCTATCAAATGACACCAATAAACAGCCAATAAAACCATCCTGGAAAACACCTCAAATTCACTATTTTAAACCAAACAGGTCAGAATTTTGTTTTTTCCATCATGCACTGCATGGGGCAGGATTTCTTTTAACACTATGCACACTGCACAGATCCATTCTCTCATAATTAGGCAAAAATTTACCACTCTCAGCTTAGGTGAATGAGCTGAACTCAAGATGTAGATCTACGTGAGGGGACCCTGGCATCAATAATGTAAATCAGTGATTCCCAAAGTGGGTGGTACCACCCCACAGGGGACGGTGGAAAGACACAGGAGGGATGTGTTCAGGAAAAAGGGGGCAGTATGGGGGCAGCACCACAAAGAAGTTAGATGGCTGTCAAAGGTGAAACTTCCTGGGACATTTCTATTCACTTTCTAAAGCACTGTTGAAGTCTTTCAAGACCCCAATTCTGTTCTACATGATTAGCTAAGAAACATAAAAGTTCAACGAAGTTAATTTGCAAATGCAAGGAAATGAAGTCACTCTTATCAAAGTCAAATCAGCCCTTTCCACTTTTCTGTTCAGATTACAGTTATTCAAAAGCAACTTAGCCCTTTTTGAGCTCTTCCAGTTTCTGAGCCTCTCTGAATTGGAGAAGGGAAAGAGAATTGTGCACACCTAAATGAGCAGCATAGATGTCTGACAAATTTCAGGATTTTTTTTATGCTTAACCCTGTGACTGTTTTGGTTGCATATATACATCTTATGAGCCACCGTTTTTGGTGTATATATACTCATATAAATTCTAGCGGTTTCAAATCAAGCAGGAGAAAGCTGGTAGGCCCACATGTGAAAGAATGGGCCTGTGTGGTCAGTGTGCACTATATAAAAAAAATCCTGCAGCACGCAGTGCATGAGAAAAAAAAAACTCCGACCATTTTTTTAATTAAAATGTTGACTCTGTGGTTTATTTTCGTATAGTATTTATGGTTGTATTCTTGTTTTCTTGGTCTCATTTAACAGAATAGAAAACATATTATAGAAATTGAGGTGATTTTGATTGGTTTTACTATGAAAAGAATCTTGAAATGAAGCTCAAAGTAGGGGAAATGTTTGATTTTTGCCGATGTTAAAAAGTTAACAAATTATGTTATTTTCCAATAAATGTCCAAGTAGCCATTCTAATATGCAGTCATGAATGGGTTGACATTATTTATACAATTATTACAATATTGCAGTAGTCTGCATAACAGCAAATCTTCTATTTTTTGTTTGAATAAAAATTCAGAACAGAAAGCATTAGTAATATCAGAGGGGCCTGGAGACATGACTGATGAACAAAGAAAATGTTATTTTAGAGCCAGGAATGTCTGCATTGTTCATTCTGGACCCTATTTGAAAATTGTCATATTTTTTAATTTTCATGATATTGACCAAATTGCAAATTTCTGACAACGTTATTGGGTAGTTGAAATCGGTAAATGGGCAGTTTCTTGTACTCAATCAATAGAAAAAATGGAGTTCTAAAGAAATAGCTATGAGTTTGGTCAACTGGAACAATGGAATTAGCAGAAAATAGGGCTCAAAGTGGGCGAAATCGCCGATTCATAAATATCGCCAAGGTCGCTAACTTCGCGAAAGCGTAATTCCGTTAGTTTTCTGTCATATTTTGTTCTTTTGGTGTAATATTTCGTTCTTTTGGTGTCATTACAATCGAGAAAAGATTCTCTATCATTTCATAAGAAATAATAATTTTTTTCCAAAATTTTGCGACACCAGGAGATACCTCAGGATTTGGGGTTGCAACAGACAAGGGGTTAAAATACCATACTGAGTGATCAATCCATTCCTAGATGTCAGCAATGAAGAAAGAGGAATGGTGAAGGACGAACTGATTTCACTCCAAAATGACACCGAAATGAGGCCAAAGTTCAAAAAATAATATAAAGGTTTTTGGTTAAAAAAAAAAATTCTGACTGCTACCCTGCACTGTGGAACCAAGTCAAAATGTACTTTATTGCCTTCCCAACATCACATTTAGTAGAGTGAGACTTCAGTGCAGCACCAAGCTTCCTTCCAAGCAAAGAAACAGACTGAGAATTACTAAATGTGGGGATCTAACACTTCTTCCTAGTACCTTCAAGCCTGATACTGAGAATCTGATGTCCCTGCACCAAGAATATCCATCTCATTAAAACTGTGAAGACAATGTAATTACAGATGAGATGTAAATTTACCCTTTCATACTGCCTTATGTAAATTTTTATTTGTGAAATACAGTATTAGATTAGTTGTTATTTTGAATTCACAGTACACCTAATACCAAGAAAGAGGTGTGTGTGTGTGGGGAAGTGCCTGGGATATGACCTGGGATCCAGGGGAGCAGCAGCCTGAAAAAGTTTGGGAACCACTGATGTAGATCTATGTGATGGACAGTGAAAGGGTCAACTGTCTCTTCCTTATTTCATTTACTTTCACTTTTCTCTTACCCAATGACAAAATTCTGTTACTCCTCTAAAAATATGTACATCCACAACTATATCCATCAACATCTTATCTATTAATAGTTTAGAAAACTGCTGTCATTATAAACTTTAAATATGCAATAAGATCAGAGTAAACAGATGATATCAAGATATGCAAAACAACCACTGTGAAAGAACAGGGAAATTCCAAGCGCTTTCATGACTTCTCACATTATCGAGGAACTATACCCCCCACACACACAGTGGCACCTTGACTTACGAGTTTAATTCGTTCTGTGACTGGGCTTGTAACTCAATTTGTTTGTGTATCAAATAAATTTTCCTCATTGAAATTAACTGAAATGCCATTAATCCGTTCCAGGGGAATTCCTGGCTCTCGGGAGGCAGGAGAAAATACTTCAATATAACGCTAATATCAACTCTACAGCTTATTTGTCTATCACAATTGAACTAATATGACATAATAAACAACATAAATAATGTGCAAGAAAGGTATAAAATACTGACAATATGAAAGTTAAGACACATGTGCAACATCTGGATAACTTCATTGTAGACGTTTTGCCATCCAGTTGCTTTATCAATACATATTCTAGGATATAATTAGAAGACAGTAGAACTATATATAAAAGATGAGGTAATCAGTCCCTCAGCCTTGGAGTTAGTGTTCACAGCATCATGGTGGTGGAGAATCTGGAGCAAAGGCAAGGAGGCTGGCAGTTACATAGGCGTCAGTGGATAGGGACGTGTAGCAGACGAGGGCATAGTCACTGGTAGGCGGGATTCCCCAGTGGAAATAGGTCCTAACCAAAGGGATGGGTTACTTGTAATAGCCATGAAGAAGGTCTTGTAGATGTCCTCTGAACAAAGATTGTCCTACCCAAAGGGATGGGTTAGTTGTAATAGCCATGAAGAAGGTCTTGTAGATGTCCTCTAAACAAAGATTCCACGATGTTACAGCGTCTGACAAGTTGTGCAAGAAAGGTATAAAATACTTACAATATGAAAATTAAGACACCACAAAAACTAGAATACAACCATAATAGCATACGAAAATACACTGCAAATTCGCTGATTTAAACCAAAAGCATAGTCAGAGTTTTTTTTCTCATTATGCACTGTGCTGCAGGATTTTTTTAGACTGCGCACACTGACCACATAGGCCCATTCTTTCATATGTAGGCCTACCAGCTTTCTCTCACTAGATTTGAAGGTGCTAGAATTTATGCGTACTAGTGTTTACCTGGAGTTTACCTGGAGAGAGTTCCGGGGGTCAACGCCCGTGCGGCCCGGTCTGTGACCAGGCCTCCTTAGGTCAGTGTCCCAGGATGCGACCCACACCAGTCGACTAACACCCAGGTACCCATTTTACTGATGGGGAACATAGACAACAGGTTGAAAGAAACACGTCCAATGTTTCTACTCTGGCTGGGAATCGAACCCAGGCCCTCGCCGTGTGAAGCGAGAGCGTTAACCACCAGGCCACCAGAGTGTGGCACCAACCCTGGCGTGCAAGCCGTACTAGTATGGCACCAACCCTGAAAGGGTTAATAAATGTATGGAAGAGGGTAAGGTACCTAGGGATTGGCAGAGTGTGCATAGTTCCTTTGTATTAAGGCAAAGGGGACAAAAGAGAGTGATTATGTGTGAGTGAGGTTAAAGAGTTGAATGATGATGAAAGTATTTTCTTTTTGGGGATTTTATATATATATTTTATATATATATATATATATATATATATATATATATATATATATATATATATATATATATATATATATATCTCCATGGGGAAGTGGAACAGAATTCTTCCTCCGTAAGCCATGCGTGTTGTAAGAGGCAACTAAAATGCCGGGAGCAAGGGTAAGGTACCTAGGGATTGGCAGAGTGTGCATAGTTCCTGTGTATTAAGGCAAAGGGGACAAAAGAGAGTGATTATGTGTGAGTGAGGTTAAAGAGTTGAATGATGATGAAAGTATTTTCTTTTTGGGGATTTTATATATATATTTTATATATATATAATATATATATATATATATATATATATATATATATATATATATATCTCCATGGGGAAGTGGAACAGAATTCTTCCTCCGTAAGCCATGCGTGTTGTAAGAGGCGACTAAAATGCCGGGAGCAAGGAGCTAGTAACCCCTTCTCCTGTATATATTACTAAATGTAAAAGGAGAAACTTTCGTTTTTCCTTTTGGGCCACCCCGCCTCAGTGGGATACAGCCGGTGTGTTGAAAGAAAGATTATATTTATATATATATATATATATATTATAGGTAGTAGGTTGGTAGACAGCAACCACCCAGGGAAGTACTACCGTCCTGCCAGATGACTGTGAAACAAAAACCTGTAACTGTTTTGCATGATGGTAGGATTGCTGGTGTCCTTTTTTCTGTCTCATGAACATGCAAGATTTCAGGTACGTCTTGCTACTTCTACTTACACTTAGGTCACACTACACATACATGTACAAGCACATATATACACACCCCTCTGGGTTTTCTTCTATTTTCTTTCTAGTTCTTATTCTTGTTTATTTCCTCTTATCTCCATGGGGAAGTGGAACAGAATTCTTCCTCCGTAAGCCATGCGTGTTGTAAGAGGCGACTAAAATGCCGGGAGCAAGGGGCTAGTAACCTCTTCTCCTGTATATATTACTAAATTTAAAAGGAGAAACTTTCGTTTTTCCTTTTGGGCCACCCCGCCTCGGTGGGATACGGCCGGTGTGTTGAAAGAAAGATATATATATATATATATATATATATATATATATATATATATATATATATATATATATATATATATATATATATATATATATACACATATATATTTCCTTCAACAAGTTGGCCGTCTCCCACCGAGGCAGGGTGACCCAAAAACAAAAGAAAATCCACAAAAAGAAAATGCTTTCATCATCATTCAACACTTTTCACCACACTCACACATAATCAATGTTTTTGCAGAGGTGCTCAGAATACAACAGTTTAGAAGCATATACGTATAAAGATACACAACATATCCCTCCAAACTGCCAATATCCCAAACCCCTCCTTTAAAGTGCAGACATTGTGCTTCCCATTTCCAGGACTCAAGTCCGACTATATGAAAATAACCAGTTTCCCTGAATCCCTTCACTAAATATTACCCTGCTCACACTCCAACAGATCGTCAGGTCCCAAGTACCATTCGTCTCCATTCACTCCTATCTAACACGCTCACGCACGCTTGCTGGAAGTCCAAGCCCCTTGCCCACAAAACCTCCTTTACCCCCTCTCTCCAACCCTTTCGAGGACGACCCCTACCTCGCCTTCCTTCCCCTATAGATTTATATGTAACCCCGAAAAAGGACTTGCCACCTCAAGTCCTAATGGAAGGGGATTCCCCTTCTAAACACTAAGACCATCAACACACTCCCCTCTTCCCATCCCATCAATCATCACCAGATCTTCAATAAAGGTAAGTGTCATGTAACTGTGCATGTCTTCTTCAGTTTGTGTGTATTAAAATTAATATTTCATGTGTTAAAATTTTTTTTTTCAATACTTTTGGGTGTCTTGCACGGATTAATTTGATTTCCATTATTACTTATGGGGAAAATTAACTTGACTAACGATTATTCTGACTAACGATGAGCTCTCAGAAACGGATTAATAGCGTTAGTCGAGGGTCCACTGTGTATGTATGTATGTATGTATATATATGTATGTATGTAGGTATGTAGGTATGTGTATATATATATATATATATATATATATATATATATATATATATATATATATATATATATATACAGTGGACCCCCGCATAACGGACGCCTTGCATAACGGACAATCCGCATAGCGGACGCTTTGATAGCTAAAATTTTGCCCCGCATACCGCCCAAAAACCCGCTCAGCGGCCTTCGTCCGAGATGCGTCCAATGTGCGGCCTGAGCCAGCCTCATATGTTCCGCCGGTGGCATTGTTTACCAGCCAGCCTCCGCGGTAACATTCAAGCATACAATCGGAATATTTCGTATTATTAGAGTGTTTTCGGTGCTGTTTCTGGAAAATAAGTGACCATGGGCCCCAAGAAAGCTTCTAGTTCCAACCCTACAGCAATAAGGGTTAGAATTCCTATAGAAATGAAGAAAGAGATCATTGATAAGTATGAAAGTGGAGTGCGTATCACCGACCTGGTCAGGTTGTACAAGAAACCCAAATCAACCATCTCTTCTATTGTGGCCAAGAAAACGGCAATCAAGGAAGCTGTTCTTGCCAAAGGTTTAACTGTGTTTTCGAAACAAAGATCGCAAGTGATGGAAGATGTTGAGAGACTCTTATTGGTGTGGATAAATGAAAAACAGCTAGCAGGAGATAGCGTCTCTCAAGCGATCATATGTGAAAAGGCTAGGAAGTTGCATGAGGATTTAATTAAAAAAAGGCCTGCAACTAGTGATGATGTGAGTGAATTTAAGGGCAGCAAAGGTTGGTTTGAGAGATTTAAGAAGCGTAGTGGCATACATAGTGTGATACGGCATGGTGAGGCTGCCAGTTCGGACCACAAAGCGGCTGAAAAATATGTGCAGGAATTCAAGGAGTACATAGAAACTGAAGGACTGAAACCTGAACAAGTGTTTAATTGTGATGAAACAGGCCTGTTCTGGAAGAAAATGCCAAGCAGGACCTACATTACTCAGGAGGAAAAGGCACTCCCAGGACATAAGCCTATGAAAGACAGGCTTACTTTGTTGATGTGTGCCAATGCTAGTGGTGATTGCAAAGTTAAGCCTTTATTAGTGTATCACTCTGAAACTCCCAGAGCGTTCAGGCAAAAGAATGTCCTCAAGGATAATTTGTGTGTGCTGTGGAGATCAAACAGTAAGGCATGGGTCACTAGGGACTTTTTCTATAACTGGTTACACCATGCATTTGCCCCCAATGTCAAAGATTACCTAACTGAAAAGAAATTAGAACTTAAGTGCCTCCTGGTGTTAGACAATGCCCCTGGTCATCCTACAGACGTGGCAGAGCGACTTTATGGGGACATGAGCTTCATTAAGGTGAAGTTTTTGCCTCCTAATACCACTCCTCTCCTGCAGCCCATGGACCAGCAGGTCATTTCCAACTTCAAGAAACTGTACACAAAAGCTCTGTTTCAAAAGTGCTTTGAAGTGACCACAGACACTCGATTGACTCTAAAAGAGTTTTGGAAGGATCACTTTAATATCCTCAATTGTGTAAACCTTATAGGTAAGGCTTGGGAGGGAGTGACTAAGAGAACCTTGAACTCTGCTTGGAAGAAACTGTGGCCAGAATGTGTAGACAAAAGGGATTTTGAAGGGTTTGAGGCTAACCCTGAGAGGAGTATACCAGTTGAGGAATCAATTGTGGCATTGGGGAAGTCCTTGGGGTTGGAGGTTAGTGGGGATGATGTGGAAGAGTTGGTGGAGGAGGACAATGAAGAACTAACCACTGATGAGCTGATAGATCAACTTCAAGAGCAAGAGGCCAGACCTGGGGAAACTGGTTCAAAGGAGGGGAGAGAGAAATTGAAGGAATTGCCTACTTCAAAGATTAAGGAAATGTGTGCAAAATGGCTTGAAGTGCAAACCTTTTTTGATGAAAATCACCCTCACACAGCTATTGCAAGCCGTGCTGGTGACTGTTACAATGACAATGTTGTGAACCACTTTAGACAAATCATAAAGGAACGAGAGGTACAGGCCACTATGGACAGATATGTTGTGCGAAAGAAGTCCAGTGACTCTGAAGCTGGTCCTAGTGGCATTAAAAGAAGAAGGGAAGTAACCCCAGAAAAGGACTTGCCTCCTCAAGTCTTAATGGAAGGGGATTCCCTTTCTAAACACTAACACTCTCTCTCCCCTCCTCCCATCCCATCAATCATCACCAGATCTTCAATAAAAGTAAGTGTCATGTAATTGTGCATGCCTTTTTCAGTTTGTGTGTACTAAAATTAACATTTTTTTGTGGTAAAAATTTTTTTTTTTCATACTTTTGGGTGTCTTGCACGGATTAATTTTATTTCCATTATTTCTTATGGGGAAAATTCATTCACATACCGAACATTTCGCATAACAGCCAGCCCTCTTGCACGGATTAAGGTCGCTATGCGGGGGTCCACTGTATATATATATGTATATATATATGTATATATATATATGTATATATATATATGTATATATATATGTATATATATATATATATACAGTGGACCCCCGGTTAACGATTTTAATCCGTGCAAGAGGGGTAATCGTTATGCGAAATAATCGTTATGTGAATGAATTTTCCCCATAAGAAATAATGGAAATAAAATTAATCCGTGCAAGACACCCAAAAGTATGAAAAAAAATTTTTTTTACCACATGAAATGTTAATTTTAATACACACAAACTGAAAAAGGCATGCACACTTACATGACACTTACTTTTATTGAAGATCTGGTGATGATTGATGGGATGGGAGGAGGGGAGAGCATTATCTTCTTACTGTTTAGAAGGGGAATCCCCTTCCATTAGGACTTGAGGTAGCAAGTCCTTTTCCGGGGTTACTTCCCTTCTTCTTTTAATGCCACTAGGACCAGCTTGAGAGTCACTGGACCTCTGTCGCACAACAAATCTGTCCATAGAGCTCTGTACCTCCCGTTCCTTTACGATTTGTCTAAAATGGGCCACAACATTGTCATTGAAATAGTCACCAGCACGGCTTGCAACAGCTGTGTCAGGGTGATTTTCATCCATAAAGGTTTGCAGTTCAACCCACTGTGCACACATTTCCTTAATTTTTGAAGTAGGCACAATGGATTCCACAACTGGCATAGGCTTCTCAGGGTTAGCCCCAATCCCTTCAAAATCTTTCTTAATTTCCATACTAATTCTCACCCTTTTTACCACAGGGTTGGCACTAGAAGCTTTCTTGGGGCCCATGGTCACTTATTTTCCAGAAACAGCACCGAAAACACTGTAATAATACGAAATATTCCGATTGTATGCTTGGATGTTATTGCGGAGGCTGGCTGGTAAACAATGCCACCGGCGGAACATGTGAGCGTGGCTCAGGCCGCACATTGGAAGCGTCTCGGACGAAAATCGGTAAGCGGGTTTTTAAGCGGTATGCGAGGCAAAATTTTTGCAATTAAAGTAAGCGGTATGCGAAATAATCGCTATGTGATGCCATCGTTATGCGGGGGTCCACTGTATATATATATATATATATATATATATATATATATATATATATATATATATATATATATATATATATACAGTGGACCCCCGCATAACGATGGCATCACATAGCGATTATTTCGCATACCGCTTACTTTAATCGCAAAATTTTTGCCGCGCATACCGATTAAAAACCCGCTCACCGATTTTCGTCCGAGACGCGTCCAATGTGCGCCCTCACCCAGCCTCACATGTGCCGCCCGTGCCATTGTTTACCAGGCAGCCTCCGCGCTAACATCCAAGCATACACTCGGAATATTTCGTATTATTACAGTGTTTTCGGTGGTGTTTCTGGAAAATAAGTGACCATGGGCCCCAAGAAAGCTTCTAGTGCCAACCCTGTGGTAAAAAGGGTGAGAATTAGTATGGAAATTAAGAAAGATTTTGAAGGGTTTGGGGCTAACCCTGAGAAGCCTATGCCAGTTGTGGAATCCATTGTGCCTACTTCAAAGATTAAGGAAATGTGTGCACAGTGGGTTGAACTGCAAACCTTTATGGATGAAAATCACCCTGACACAGCTGTTGCAAGCCGTGCTGGTGACTATTTCAATGACAATGTTGTGGCCCATTTTAGACAAATCGTAAAGGAACGGGAGGTACAGAGCTCTATGGACAGATTTGTTGTGCGACAGAGGTCCAGTGACTCTCAAGCTGGTCCTAGTGGCATTAAAAGAAGAAGGGAAGTAACCTCGGAAAAGGACTTGCTACCTCAAGTCCTAATGGAAGGGGATTCCCCTTCTAAACAGTAAGAAGATAATGCTCTCCCCTCCTCCCATCCCATCAATCATCACCAGATCTTCAATAAAAGTAAGTGTCATGTAAGTGTGCATGCCTTTTTCAGTTTGTGTGTATTAAAATTAACATTTCATGTGGTAAAAAACTTTTTTTTTCATACTTTTGGGTGTCTTGCACGGATTAATTTTATTTCCATTATTTCTTATGGGGAAAATTCATTCACATAACGATTATTTCGCATAACAATTACCCCTCTTGCACGGATTAAAATCGTTAACCGGGGGTCCACTGTATTTTTTTTTCAACAAGTCGGCCGTTTCCCACCGAGGCAGGGTGACCCAAAAAAAAGAAAGAAAATCCCCAAAAAGAAAATACTTTCATCATCATTCAACACTTTCACCACACTCGCACATTATCACTGTTTTTGCAGAGGTGCTCAGAATACAACAGTCCAGAAGCATACACATATAAAGACACACAACATATCCCTCCAAACTGCCAATATCCCAAACCCCTCCTTTAAAGTGCAGGCATTGTACTTCCCATTTCCAGGACTCAAGTCCGACTATATGAAAATAACCGGTTTCCCTGAATCCCTTCACTAAATATTACCCTGCTCACACTCCAACAGATCGTCAGGTCCCAAGTACCATTCGTCTCCATTCACTCCTATCTAACACGCTCACGCACGCTTGCTGGAAGTCCAAGCCCCTTGCCCACAAAACCTCCTTTACCCCCTCTCTCCAACCCTTTCGAGGACGACCCCTACCCCGCCTTCCTTCCCCTATAGATTTATATACTTTCCATGTCATTCTACTTTGATCCATTCTCTCTAAATGACCAAACCACCTCAACAACCCCTCTTCTGCCCTCTGACTAATACTTTTATTAACTCCACACCTTCTCCTAATTTCCACACTCCGAATTTTCTGCATAATATTTACACCACACATTGCCCTTAAACAGGACATCTCCACTGCCTCCAACCGTCTCCTCGCTGCTGCATTTACCATCCAAGCTTCACACCCATATAGGAGTGTTGGTACTACTATACTTTCATACATTCCCTTCTTTGCCTCCATAGATAACGTTTTTTGACTCCACGTATACCTCAACGCACCACTCACCTTTTTTCCCTCATCAATTCTATGATTAACCTCATCCTTCATAAATCCATCCGCCGACACGTCAACTCCCAAGTATCTGAAAACATTCACTTCTTCCATACTCCTCCTCCCCAATTTGATATCCAATTTTTCTTTATCTAAATCATTTGACACCCTCATCACCTTACTCTTTTCTATGTTCACTTTCAACTTTCTACCTTTACACACATTCCCAAACTCATCCACTAACCTTTGCAATTTTTCTTTAGAATCTCCCATAAGCACAGTATCATCAGCAAAAAGTAACTGTGTCAATTCCCATTTTGAATTTGATTCCCCAAAATTTAATCCCACCCCTCTCCCGAACACCCTAGCATTTACTTCCTTTACAACCCCATCTATAAATATATTAAACAACCATGGTGACATTACACATCCCTGTCTAAGACCTACTTTTACCGGGAAGTAGTCTCCTCTCTTCTACACACCCTAACCTGAGCCTCACTATCCTCATAAAAACTCTTTACAGCATTT
>NC_091324.1:15515708-15530708 GCF_038502225.1 Cherax quadricarinatus | reverse complement strand
CAACTACAAAATAAAGTGATCGGAAATTGTTAATTTGGCAAATTTAACACAAAGTTCAAAATATTCCAATTTCAAAATAGGGTCCAGAATGAACAATGTAGGCATTCCTGGCACTAAACTAACATTTCCTCTGTTCATTAGTTATGTTTTGAGGCTTTACAAATAAATTCCATTTTGATTTTTTATTCACATAATGAATTTTTATTCACACCAAAAAATAGAAGATTTACTGTTATGCAATACTGTAATAATTGTATAAATATCATCACCATATTTGTGAATGTATATTAGACCCACCAGCTGACGTGTATTAGACGTGTGAGGTCGTTTGTTTACTCTTGAATATCGGCAAAAATTTAACATTTCCGCTACTTTGAGCTCAGTTTCAAGCCATTTCCAATGCTAAAACCAATCAAAATCATCTCTATTTCTGTAATATGTCTTCCATTCTATCAAATGAGACCAAGAAATCACAAATACAACTATAAAAAACATACGAAAAAACACTGCAAAGTTGCTGTTTTAATCGAAAAATCATGATTTCATTTTTTTTTCTCTCATTATACACAGTGTGCTGCAGGATCTGTTTTATGTGGTGCACACATACCACATAGATGTATTCTCTCATATCTAGGCCCAAATGTACCACTCACAGTTTATCAGAGTGAGCTGAGCTCATGGCGTAGATCTACGGTTTGGACCCTGAACGTAAAGCCGTAGATCTACGGGACGGACCCTGAAAGGGTTAAAATTAATATTTCATGTGGTAAAAACAATTTTTTTTTCATACTTTGGGGTGTCCTACACGGATTAATTTGATTTCCATTATTTCTTATGGGGAAAATTAACTTGACTAACGATAATTTTGACTAATGATGAGCTCTCAGGAACAGATTAATAGCGTTAGTCGAGGGTCCACTGTATTTTATTTAAAGACAAAATACATTGACAAAACATTCACAAAAATACGATAGAAAGTAAAACAACATAGGTAACTCAGAGCTACATCTCGAATACTTCGTGCAGCTCCCCGGCGGTGGGCCGTGTGCCCAGAATGCTGCAGGCATTTCCTCTCTGGATTGCAACACTGAGTCTCTGAAAGAGGAAGCTGGTCGCCCTGTGGTCCTTGGTTTCTATGATGAGCTTTTCACCCAGCTCTATTAGGAACTTTAGAGCACACTTGCCCCATGCTCCAAGGGTCTCCGACCCTATTGGGATGAAGTTATAGCAAGGGGGAAGGTCTTCATATTTGCGGATCTTCTGGGTCTCCCTGTGGCTGGCAGCTCCACCCCCTTCCACTACGGAGTATGGCAAGTAGGTGTCTGCCAATGTGGCGGCACATGTGTAGTCCCAGGCAATCTGCTTTCCATCCTTCCAAGGTAGCATAGTGGCTCCATCAGGACGCTTTTGACTTCTGTCAGACCTCTGCACTTGGGGTTCCCGTTGAGCTGGGCAACGGGCTGTGGCAAGGCTTCTCTTTATGATGTCATTGACCTCCTCATGCCTGGCATACTTCCCTTCTGCTGTGTGACACACGAGACCATGAAGTCCGAATTGATCAGCTGTCGCCCTGCCGCAAATACACCTATGTTCGGTGAGGATGGGGGCGGCTACGCGAAGAGCAACACCAATCTGAATGGCCTGTGGGTCTAGTCGAGTGCCCAAGGAGGAATTGGGAACAGCTAAGAGGAAATCTCCTGAGTGTGGTGCCTTCACTGCCAGGAGACGAGCTTTGTCCTTTCCTGAGGCATTGGAGAGCATTGTGTTGGTGATTTTTTCCATGATCGGTTTGTCCCAGTGGGACAAACCGGTCTACTGGAGGAATCTGTAAGGGTGTCCCACCGAATCGCTGCTTCAGTAAACCTGGGGTCTTGAGCTCCTACCACGCCTCTCAAGCGTTCGGGAACAATCTTCTTGACTAATGCACTGGAAGCCAAACACGAAGACAGAAAAGCAGGTAAAGCAACATGCGTTGCTTTGCGCACCCCAATACCTCCCAGTCGCACTGGGAGGGTTGCCTGATCCCATTGCTGACCCTCTAGTGACAAGTTCAGTGCCTTCTTAAGGGTTGACCTCAGGTGTGCGTCATATTCGTCGAGTGTTGGGTTGTCAAAAGAGGGTGCACACCTCAGGAAGTGAGTGAGTCTTGGAATAGTAAGGCACCTTGTGAGGAGATACAGAGCATCATGGGCATCAAGATTGCTTATTCTCTCCTCCATTCTCATCAGGTCATTCAATTTGTCCTTGAGGACTGTGTCGATGGCCTGGTGAACCAGCGGTGCTCCCAGGAGGGTACTGTTGGACGGAGTGGTAGTAGAGACTTCTGGGAGGATTCTTCGCACAGCATTGATTATTTCCTGGTTTGCTGTGTGTATATATATATATATATATATATATATATATATATATATATATATATATATATATATATACAGTGGACCCCCGCATAACAGACGCCTTGCATAGCGGACAATCCGCATAGCGGACGCTTTGATCGCTAAAATTTTGCCCCGCATAGCGCCCAAAAACCCGCTCAGCGGCCTTCGTCCGAGACGCGTCCAATGTGCGGCCTGAGCCACGCTCACATGTTCCGCGGGTGGCATTGTTTACCAGCCAGCCTCCGCGGTAACATCCAAGCATATAATCGGAACATTTTGTATTATTACAGTGTTTTTGGTGATTTTTTTCTGGAAAATAAGTGACCATGGGCCCCAAGAAAGCTTCTAGTGCCAACCCTACAGCAATAAGGGTGAGAATTACTATGGAGATGAAGAAAAAGATCATTGATAAGTATGAAAGTGGAGTGCGTGTCTCCGAGCTGGCCAGGTTGTATAATAAACCCCAATCAACCATCGCTACTATTGGTGGTACAGCTGCTGCTGCTGCTGTATCACCGTCAGCTGCTGCTGCACTGTCAGCTGCTGCTGCTGTACCACCGTCAGCTGCTCCTGCTGCTGTAGTACCGTCTGCTGCTGCTGTAGCATCATCTGCTGCTGCTGTAGCATCGTCTGCTGCTGCTGTAGCATCGTCTGTTGCTGCTGTAGCATCGTCTGTTGCTGCTGTACCACCGTCAGCTGCTGCTGCTGCTGTAGCATCGTCTGCTGCTGCTGCTGCTGTAGCATCGTCTGCTGCTGCTGTAACATCGTCAGTTGCTGCTGTAGCATCGTCTGCTGCTGCTGTAGCATCGTCTGTTGCTGCTGTAGCATCGTCTGCTGCTGCTGCTGCTGTAGCATCGTCTGCTGCTGCTGTAACATCGTCAGCTGCTGCTGCTGCTGCTGTAGCACCGTTGTTGGTGTGGCTTATTGAGAATACCAAGAAACAATTAACCCCAGAGGATTTGCCACCCAGGATAGCCCAAAAAAGTCAGTGTCATCGAAGACTGTCTAACTTATTTCCATTGGGGTCCTTAATCTTGTCTCCCAGGATGCAACCCACACCAGTCGACTAACACCCAGGTGAACAGGGAAAATGCCTGGAACTAGTGCTCATATTGGTGAATTTAGAACCAGCAAAGGTTGGTATGAGAGATTTAAGAATCGTAGTGACATACACAGTGTGATAAGGCCTGTTCTGGAAGAAAATACCAAACAGGACCTACAGTACTCAGGAGGAAAAGGCACTCCCAGGACACAGTGTCTCATCAGTCATTGCTGCATCTTCAATAAAGGTAAGTGTCATTTATTCTTCATTTAGTAGAGTAGTACATGCACAATATATATTGTGCATGTACTACTCTACTATTGTGCATGTATCCTTCTCTTTGTGTGTAGGAAAATGTATATTTCATGTGGTAAAATTTTTTTTTTCAAACTTTTGGGTGTCTTGCACGGATTAATTTGATTTCCATTATTTCTTATAGGGAAAATTCATTCACATAGCGAACATTTCGCATAACAGCCAGCCCTCTTGCACGGATTAAGGTCGCTATGCGGGGGTCCACTGTATATATATATATATATAAATTATATATATATATATATATATATATATATATATATATATATATATATATATATATAAATTATAAACTAAAAGAGGAGGCAGTTAGGGTAAGATATAAACAGCTATTGGAGGATAGATGGGCTAATGAGAGCATAGGCAATGGGGTCGAAGAGGTATGGGGTAGGTTTAAAAATGTAGTGTTAGAGTGTTCAGCAGAAGTTTGTGGTTACAGGAAAGTGGGTGCAGGAGGGAAGAGGAGCGATTGGTGGAATGATGATGTAAAGAGAGTAGTAAGGGAGAAAAAGTTAGCATATGAGAAGTTTTTACAAAGTAGAAGTGATGCAAGGAGGGAAGAGTATATGGAGAAAAAGAGAGAAGTTAAGAGAGTGGTGAAGCAATGTAAAAAGAGAGCAAATGAGAGAGTGGGTGAGATGTTATCAACAAATTTTGTTGAAAATAAGAAAAAGTTTTGGAGTGAGATTAACAAGTTAAGAAAGCCTAGAGAACAAATGGATTTGTCAGTTAAAAATAGGAGAGGAGAGTTATTAAATGGAGAGTTAGAGGTATTGGGAAGATGGAAGGAATATTTTGAGGAATTGTTAAATGTTGATGAAGATAGGGAAGCTGTGATTTCGTGTATAGGGCAAGGAGGAATAACATCTTGTAGGAGTGAGGAAGAGCCAGTTGTGAGTGTGGGGGAAGTTCGTGAGGCAGTAGGTAAAATGAAAGGGGGTAAGACAGCCGGGATTGATGGGATAAAGATAGAGATGTTAAAAGCAGGTGGGGATATAGTTTTGGAGTGGTTGGTGCAATTATTTAATAAATGTATGGAAGAGGGTAAGGTACCTAGGGATTGGCAGAGAGCATGCATAGTTCCTTTGTATAAAGGCAAAGGGGATAAAAGAGAGTGCAAAAATTATAGGGGGATAAGTCTGTTGAGTGTACCTGGTAAAGTGTATGGTAGAGTTATAATTGAAAGAATTAAGAGTAAGACGGAGAATAGGATAGCAGATGAACAAGGAGGCTTTAGGAAAGGTAGGGGGTGTGTGGACCAGGTGTTTACAGTGAAACATATAAGTGAACAGTATTTAGATAAGGCTAAAGAGGTCTTTGTGGCATTTATGGATTTGGAAAAGGCGTATGACAGGGTGGATAGGGGGGCAATGTGGCAGATGTTGCAAGTGTATGGTGTAGGAGGTAGGTTACTGAAAGCAGTGAAGAGTTTTTACGAGGATAGTGAGGCTCAAGTTAGAGTATGTAGGAAAGAGGGAAATTTTTTCCCAGTAAAAGAAGGCCTTAGACAGGGATGTGTGATGTCACCGTGGTTGTTTAATATATTTATAGATGGGGTTGTAAGAGAAGTAAATGCGAGAGTCTTGGCAAGAGGCGTGGAGTTAAAAGATAAAGAATCACACACAAAGTGGGAGTTGTCACAGCTGCTCTTTGCTGATGACACTGTGCTCTTGGGAGATTCTGAAGAGAAGTTGCAGAGATTGGTGGATGAATTTGGTAGGGTGTGCAAAAGAAGAAAATTAAAGGTGAATACAGGAAAGAGTAAGGTTATGAGGATAACAAAAAGATTAGGTGATGAAAGATTGAATATCAGATTGGAGGGAGAGAGTATGGAGGAGGTGAACGTATTCAGATATTTGGGAGTGGACGTGTCAGCGGATGGGTCTATGAAAGATGAGGTGAATCATAGAATTGATGAGGGAAAAAGAGTGAGTGGTGCACTTAGGAGTCTGTGGAGACAAAGAACTTTGTCCTTGGAGGCAAAGAGGGGAATGTATGAGAGTATAGTTTTACCAACGCTCTTATATGGGTGTGAAGCGTGGGTGATGAATGTTGCAGCGAGGAGAAGGCTGGAGGCAGTGGAGATGTCATGTCTGAGGGCAATGTGTGGTGTGAATATAATGCAGAGAATTCGTAGTTTGGAAGTTAGGAGGAGGTGCGGGATTACCAAAACTGTTGTCCAGAGGGCTGAGGAAGGGTTGTTGAGGTGGTTCGGACATGTAGAGAGAATGGAGCGAAACAGAATGACTTCAAGAGTGTATCAGTCTGTAGTGGAAGGAAGGCGGGGTAGGGGTCGGCCTAGGAAAGGTTGGAGGGAGGGGGTAAAGGAGGTTTTGTGTGCGAGGGGCTTGGACTTCCAGCAGGCATGCGTGAGCGTGTTTGATAGGAGTGAATGGAGACAAATGGTTTTTAATACTTGACGTGCTGTTGGAGTGTGAGCAAAGTAACATTTATGAAGGGATTCAGGGAAACCGGCAGGCCGGACTTGAGTCCTGGAGATGGGAAGTACAGTGCCTGCACTCTGAAGGAGGGGTGTTAATGTTGCAGTTTAAAAACTGTAGTGTAAAGCACCCTTCTGGCAAGACAGTGATGGAGTGAATGATGGTGAAAGTTTTTCTTTTTCGGGCCACCCTGCCTTGGTGGGAATCGGCCGGTGTGATAATAAAAAAAAATAATATAATAAATAATATATATATATATATATATATAAGGAGGGGTGTTAATGTTGCAGTTTAAAAACTGTAGTGTAAAGCACCCTTCTGGCAAGACAGTGATGGAGTGAATGATGGTGAAAGTTTTTCTTTTTCGGGTCACCCTGCCTTGGTGGGAATCGGCCAGTGTGATAATAAAAAAAAAATAATAAATAAAATATATATATATATATATATATATATATAAAGAAGAGGTATGATAAAGCTCATGGAGCAGGAAGAGTGACCTACTAGCAGCCAGTAAAGAGGCAGGGCCAGAAACTGACTCAACCCCTGCAACCACAACTAGGTCAGGACACACACACACACACACACACACACACACACACACACACACACACATTCATTCTCTGATCCCCTAAGTTAGGATGGTCTTTAGCTGCAATAATTCTGAGTTACAATTTACCATCGTATGGAAACTTAGTTTTGAGTCAATGAAAAATTGATATACAATACATACTATATCCAACATCATTCCTCTGCTTCAGCCTGTGGACCAGCAAGTGATTACGAATTTCAAGAAGATTTACACTAAGAAGTTGTTTACCAAGTGCTTTGCAGAAACTTTAGGAGACTGAGCCATTAGCCTGAAGGAATTCTGGAAGACTAAGTTTGCTATTTTATATTGTGTGAGGTTCATAGTTAATACCTGGAATGAAGTTTCCACTCAATGCCTCAATGTTGCCTGGAAGAACTTGTGGACTTCAGTCACCTAGGACTTTCAAGGATTTGAGCCTAAAGAGGTTGTCAACCAGATTGTTGCTTTTGTTGAGGCAATGGGGCTGGAGGTTGATGAAGAGAATGCGGAAGAGTTAATTCAGGCCAACAGAGGTCTCCCGAAATTAGGGGAGATGGATGCAAAGGACAGTGGGGAGGAAGAAGTGGAGGAGGATGAGATTCAGAAGTTGTTAACTCATTAGGAAGGTGTGAAAATGAATCATAAGAAGGTACCCAGATATTAAGAAAACTGAACTCACTTCCTGTGTTCTGAAAATAATGTTTTATCTTATTTTAAGAGCCTAAGAAGAATGTAACAGAAACAAACTTCTCAGGACAGTATTACTGCTATCTCCTCTCCAACCTCTCATCCATCATCATGCCACCAACTCTTCAAGTCCAACATACAGTAAAAGTTACACTTCCTGGGTCTTGGAACAAATTACCAAAAACCCATGCATTTTGGGGACTAAGTTACAATAGTTTTGAGGTGCGATACTTCTATAACAGATTAATACTGTAATTCAAGGAACTACTGTATCTTATACCTTACTTTCAAACTACACTTGACTACAAATCTAAAAATACGTAACTCCTAAAACATTTCTTAAAATTCGTAGTTGATAAACATACACAAGTAGCAGTTGGCAACTTTATTAAGACTCCAGTCTTAATAAAATTTCCAACTGCCTAATCAACTGCTGTATGTACAATTTGCTAGTATTCCGACACCATCTATCATAATTTATTCTTGCAGTTCACTGAAGCATTTAAATTTGCACAATAAATCTACCTGATGTTCTGTATATGTCGAGCGGTAGGGATCTCTGCTCTTATCTGACGAGGGCTGTGACATGGTGCTGTATGGATCTTGATGTTCCATACGAAAGCACAGGATCACTTCATGGTATTCATGATTACTATGATTCCTGTCAATAAAAAAGCAAGAACTTTAATTATATACTGGTACAGCATAGTACAATAAACTAGAATGAAAATCAACTAAAGGAGTAACAGGATAAATTTGGTTTTTAAACGTATGACAAAAATAAGAAAAGCAATATATACTACAGTAAATGCTTGTTACTGTTTTATGCCATGTCACTTGGGTGCAAGATGCAACAATTACCAGTAAATTCTTTGTAGCTATGGAAAAGCTTTTAAGTAATTTTGAGCTTAACCAAAATACACTATCATCAATTCTATAACATAACTAAAAGTTTGTAATGCTTGTATATAAAAACTGCATACAGATCAATAGAAATGAACAAGTAATGTACTAAATAACTGGAATAACAATGGACAAAAATACATATACAGTGGACCTCCAGTTTACATTATTTCATTCCAGAAGTATGTTCAGGTGCCAGTACTGACCGAATTTGTTCCCATAAGGAATATTGTGAATTAGATTAGTCCATTTCAGACCCCCAAACATACATATACAAACGCACTTTCATAAATACACTTACATAATTGGTCGCATTGGGAGCTGATCGTAAACCGGGGGTCCACTGTATACAATACAGTCTCCTCAATTAACGACAGAGTTCTATTCCTAAGACCACGTCAATCAATCAATCAAGTTTATTCTCTATAAGGATTACAATGCGGGGTTAACAAATTTTGGTTATTGTGTGGTTTACATGTAATAAAATACTAATTACAGAGGGGGCCACTAGGACACCTAGCATGGCTAGGCATTTCGGGCAAACTTACATTAATTCTTAACCCTAAATTATTACAAATTATGGAGTAAGTTGACTAAATACTAAGTGACTAAATATTATTTTGTGAGTTTAGCAATGTGTATGCTTTTGTTTTGGCACAATACATAGTTTCTATATTCGAGTATCACAGGCAAACTTATGACTAGTTAGGAATCATTATTTTAAGATTAAGATTCGTATTTCTGTGCCTATAGTCAAATGGGTAAGTGAGTGAGTGTAAGTGTGAACCACCAGGTGGTTTTTATGTAGCTAGTTGACGGGGTATATCAGGGAGATAAGATGTTTTCTAACGGTAGTTTTGAAGGTGATGAATGCGTCTGCAGTTCTAGAGTTTTCAGGTAGGGTATTCCAGATTTTAGGGCCTTTGACACACATTGAATTTTTGTAAAGGTTTAGTCGGACACAGGGAATGTCGTAGAGATGTTTGTGTCTGGTGTTATGCCTGTGGGTCCTGTAGCAACTCTCAAGAAAGCGTTTTAGCTCAAGGTTAATATTGGAATTTAAGGTCCTGTAGATGTAGACTGCACAGTAGTAACTGTGGATGTTCTGAACAGGGAGTAAGTTTAGATCAATGAAGAGTAGGGGGGAGTGTTGCCGGGGATGGGATTTAGTGATTATTCTTACTGCGGCTTTTTGTTGGGTTATTATTGGCTTTAGGTGTGTTGCTGCAGTTGATCCCCAAGCACAAATAGCATAGGTGAGGTATGGATAAATGAGTGAATAGTATAGAGTGAGAAGGGCATTTTGCGGCACGAAGTATCGTATCTTGGAGAGGATCCCAACTGTTTTGGATACTATTTTTTGTTATGTGTTGGATATGGGTGCTGAAATTCAGGTTGTTGTTGAGGTATAGGCCTAGGAATTTGCCCTCATTATGTCTGGCAATTAGAGTGTTGTCGATCTTAATGTTAAGTTGCGCAACACCTGCTCTGCTACCAAACATAATATAGTAGGTTTTGTCAGTGTTAAGTGTAAGTTTATTGGCTGTCATCCAAGTCAATATTTTGAGCACCTCCTCATTAACAATGGTGTTGAGGGTGGCAAGATTAGGGTGAGAGATGACATAAGTCATGTTGTCAGCAAAGAGAATGGGTTTCAAGTGTTGGGATACGTTTGGAAGATCACTGATGTAAATGAAGAAGAGCAGGGGTCCAAGGACACTTCCTTGCAGAACTCCAATATCAAGTGGCCGTGTTGATGATGCTGTGTCTTTAATGGTGACATACTGATACCTATTAGTAAGGTAGGATTTGAAATATGCAAGCGCATGGCCTCATATACCATAATGGTCAAGTTTGAGGAGTACGATGCTGTGGTCTACCGTGTCAGAAGCTTTTCTTAGGTCAATAAAAATTCCTAGTGGATATTCCTTATTTTCCAATGCTGTGTAAAGCAGATCTAGCATTTTTACAATTGCATCATTAGTGCTTTTATTTTTCCTGAATCCAAATTGGCAGGAGTTGAGTATGTTTTGTGCCGTTATAAATGAATATAGTCTCCTGTGCACGAGTTTCTCAAAGATTTTGGATAGCAATGGTAAGTTTGATATTGGCCTATACAGTGGACCCTCGACCAACGATGGCATCGATTAACGATAAATCTGACCAGCGATACATTTTAACGCAAAAATTTTGCCTCGACTAGCGCTAAAAAACTCGACCAACACTATTTGTTCTGTCTGAGATGCGTCCACTTCTGACCAGTGTTTACAAGCCAGCCAGCCACCGCGGTCGCTTCCAAGCATACAATCGGAACATTTCATATTATAACAGCCTTTTTAGCGATTGCACCTGCAAAATAAGTCACCATGGGCCCCAAGAAAGCTTCTAGTGCCAACCGTACAGCAAAAAGGGTGAGAATTACTATGGATATGAAGAAAGAGATCATTGCTAAGTATAAAAGTGGAGTGCGTGTCTCCGAGCTGGCCAGGTTGTACACAAAACCCCAATCAACCATCGCTACTATTGTGGCCAAGAAAACGGCAATCAAGGAAGCTGTTCATGCCAAAGGTGCAACTATGTTTTCGAAACTGAGATCGCAAGTGATAGAAGATGTTGAGAGACTGTTATTGGTGTGGATAAACGAAAAACAGATAGCATCTCTCAAGCGATTATACGTGAAAAGGCTAGGAAGTTGCATGAGGATTTAATTAGACAAATGCCAGCAACTAGTGGTGATGTGAGTGAATTTAAGGCCAGCAAAGGTTGGTTTGAGAGATTTAAGAATCATAGTGGCATACATAATGTGATAAGGCATGGTGAGGCTGCCAGCTTGGACCAAAAAGCAGCTGAAAAATATGTGCAGGAATTCAAGGAGTACATAGACAGTGAAGAACTGAAACCTGAACAAGTGTTTAATTGTGACACTGACAATGTTGTGAAACACTTTAGGAATGTCATAAAGGAACGGGAGGTACAGGCCTCTATGGACAGATATGTTGTGCGACAGAGGTCCAGTGACTCTCAAGCTGGTCCTAGTGGCATTAAAAGAAGAAGGGAAGTTAACCCGAAAAAGGACTTGCCACCTCAAGTCCAATGGAAGGGGATTCCCCTTCTAAACACTAACACAATCAACACTCTCCCCTCCTCCCATCCCATCAATCATCACCAGATCTTCAATAAAGGTAAGTGTCATGTAACTGTGCATGTCTTCTTCAGTTTGTGTGTATTAAAATTAATATTTCATGTGGTAAAAATTTTTTTTTTTATACTTTTGGGTGTCTTGCACGGATTAATTTGATTTCCATTATTTCTTATGGGGAAAATTAACTCGACTAACAATAATTTTGATTAACGATGAGCTCTCAGGAACGGATTAATATCACTGGTCGAGGGTCCACTGTAGTTGTTTACATCTGTAGGGTCACCACCTTCATGTATTGGTGTAACCCTTGCTATCTTGAGTAGTTTCGGGAAGGTGCTAGCTTCTAGTGACTTGTTAAAAACTAATGAGATAGCATGCAAAAGGACATGGGCTACTCGCTTGTACAATAATGATGGGACATGAGACAGATTCCCTGAGTTATTTTTAAGTGACTTCATAATCTCGGTGACTTCAGTGGGCTCAGTTGGTACAAGATAGAAGGAATTTGGGAAATTCCCATCTAGGTAGTCCCCGGCATGGGCGTTGGTACGTGGGATTTTACTGGCAAGATTAGATCCTATGGTTGAGAAGAAGTCATTTATCTTGTTAGCTGTATCAGTGGGATGCAGTGGTGTTTCATTAGGTTTAGTTAGAACAATATTCTTGGTTTTTTTTCAATTTGTGGGTGCCCACAATCTGGGAGAGTGTTTTCCAGGTCTTTTTTTATATCTCCTCTTGTGTCAGTGAATCTGCTGGAGTAGTACAGTTGTTTGGCTTTCTTTATTACTTTGGTGAGAACTAATGAATAGTGTTTAAGAATATCTTTGTGTATTAACCTTTCAGGGTCCACAGGCCCTCTCAGAGACTTGTTCTCAGGGTCCCCCAAATTAAAAAAAAAAAAAAAAAAAAAAAAAAAAAAAAAAAAAAAAAAAAAATCTTACGAAAAGATATAGAATCTTTTCCCGATCATAATGACACCAAAAGTATGAAATTTGATGGAAAACTTACGGAATTATGCTCTCGCGAAGTTAGCGGTCTCGACGATGTTTACGCATCAGCGATTTTGTCCACTTTGAGCCCTATTTTCGGCCAATTCCAATGTACTAGTCGACAAAAATCATAACTATTTTTTTAGAACTCCATTTTTTCTATCGAATGAGTACAAGAAACCACCAATTTACCGATTTCAACTATCCAATACAGTGGTCAGAATTTAGCAATTTTGCCAATTTCACACAAATTTCAGAAGATGCCAATTTCCAAATAGGGTCCAGAATAAACAAGAAAGACATTCCTGGCACTAAAATAACATTTCCTCTGTTCATTAGTCACGTCTCCATGCCCCTCTTACATTCTTTTGCTATCCATTTTGAATGTTTATTCTCACAAAACATAGAAGATTTACTGTTATGCAGACTACTGCATTAGTGTAGAAATGGTATAAATAATATTGGAGCACTTGTGAAAGAATATTAGACTCACCAGTTGATGTGTATTGGACGCTTAGCATGATTTGTTTACTTTTGAACTTTGGTAAAATTCAAACATTTCTGCTACTTTGAGCTCAATTTCAAGGTACTTTTCATTGTAAAACCAGTCAAAATCATCTCAATTTCTGTAATATGTCTTCAATTCTATACAATGAGACCAGGAAAACTAGAATACAACAATAAATACCATACGAAAATGCAGTGCAAAGTCGCTGTTTTAATCCAAAAACAGTTTTTTTTTCTCATTACACACTGTGTGCTGCAGGATTTTTTTTATACTGCACACACTGACCACACAGACCCATTCTTTCATATGTAGGCCTACCAGCTTTCTCTCACTAGATCTGAAGGCACTAGAATTTATGAGTACTAGTACGTCATGGACCCTGGTGCGTAAGCCGTACTAGTACAGCCGAAACCCTGAAAGAGTTAAGCCCTGTCTATATTGCTTTTCATATTGGTGTTTCTTATCAATGGATTTCAGAATGCTGCTGGTTAGCCATGGGCAACTGAGCCGTTTATTCGTGATCTGTTTTGTTTTTATAGGACAATGTTTGTTGTATAGTCTAAGTAATTTGTTAAGAAAAATGTCTGTCCAATCGTCAATACCACTGGCCTTGGAGAATTCTGTAGGCCAGTCAACAGTCTCTAGGTCTGCTGCGAACTTCCTTATCGAGGCCTCGTCATGGAGTCTAAATGAAACTTAAAATTTGCAAAAATGTATTCCCCATATTCATCACTAAAGCAAGTGGTGCTAATACAAGATAGTTGGTTAGAGTAATAGATTGCAATACCACCCCCTACTTGGTATGGTCTGCAGTTGTGGATTGCTGTGTATCCTGGTAGAGGGTAGATATCTATTGTGTCCAGCTTAAGCCAGGACTCAGTAAGAATAATGCAGGAGAAGGGTGTCTTTAGCGACTCAAGGAGTGCCAGTAGGTCATCATAGTGTTTGCTTAAGGACCTGATGTTGTAGTTAAGGAATGATAGACTTTTAGCATTGTTTAAGATAGTGCTGGCTTGTGATGCTGTGTAATAAAGGCAGTTACTTTCTAGTAGGTTTTGATTGGGTGTTAGATTATGGAGGTTTAGATCAGGGTCGACGTGATCATTCATCTTCTAGGTTTAAATTGTGGTTATTTATATCCTGAATTGTGTGTTGAGTTCTAGTACTGATATCTGTAGTAGTGGGACATTTGGACAAGTATATAGATAAAGCACTGTGGTCATATAGAGTATAGTCACTAATAAACATAATGAAGTTGTCTATGTGTTGTGCTAGAATGAGCTAAAGTACAACTGGGTATAAACTAAAAATATAAAAATACAAATAAAAAATAGCACCAGACTCTCACTTGTAACTGCACTAAGGTCTAATATAATGAATTTGGTGTTGTCTATGTATTGAGCTAGAATGAGCTAAAGTACAACTAGGTTTAATCAAATAATATAAAAAAATACTAGTTTAAGATGGCACAAGACTCTCACTTGTAATTGCACTAAGGTCCAATATAAGTTGTAAACAAGAACTAGAGTATAACTAAATTTAAATTGACAAGATAAAATACACAAGGTAGCAAAAGAAAATAAAAAATAAAAATTAAAATGACAATGACTTGGTTATAATATTATAGTGAGATGGTATACAGGATAATATAAAAGTTGGAGTTGAATATACCAGCTTAAAGATGTGGTAACAAAAGGTTAAGAAAAGTAAAATATAGTTGGGTGATAGTCTAAAATAGAATAGGGCAATTATAAAAAGTATATAATAAAATTGGGTAATAAACTTCACAAATAAAAAAGGGCAATAATTAAAGGTTTAAAATTGATTGGGTAATAAAGTATTGGTAAAATTGGACAAGTATAAGATTGGGTAATTAACTCAAGACTAGAATAGTGCAATAATAAGATGAGAAGTTTACAATAAAGTTGGGCACTAAAGTATACAATAAAAATGGGCAATAATAAAAAGTTTACAATAAGGTTGGTCAATATAGTTTAAAGTAAACAAATTTAGTAAACAAATTCATT